>NC_023163.2:33066524-33366524 GCF_000231095.2 Oryza brachyantha | reverse complement strand
CTGTTACTAAACTGTAGTACTATAGAAGATCGATGCAAATATGTACCAATGGGAGCTAGCTAATTAACAACTTAATATAGGAGTAACACTGATCAAACATGCGACCGTGTTGATTTTATAAATTAATAAGAAGAAACAACTCAAATGGTTGTCGGTGCACGCATTGGCATCACCGACTGACTTGATTAATTATGAACCGCATGCTTAATTAGCAACCTTAATTCACACTGTATGTGGTGGTGTACTAGTGCTATAGTACTAGGTTGTGTTTGGTACACTTTCGATTTCAAAGTACTTTTTTTACCTGGATTTATTTATGCACACTAATTATTTGCGTCGGCCATCTCCTTTTCACAATTCAGGCCAAAATCACTTTATTTCTATGTTTCCATTTCCCATTCATTAAAACTATGGCAACTACAGCCTTGGCTTCTAAAGTGTGAACAATATAATATGGATATAAATTAGTTTTTACTACTCCTCCGTTTCACAATATAAGACTTTATAAGTTTCCCTAGATTCATATAGACGTTAATGAATCTAAAAATGTATATAAATTATATACATTCATCGATTAATAAATTTAGATAAACCTAAAAAGTATTACAATATGAAACGGTGTTAGTATTACTTGGTCGTAGTTCAACCGATTTGAGCCTGCATACTTCTCTACCTAACATCCAAACCAATGAAAGGAAAAGAAAGCACGCACTTACATTGGCTACCTTTTTCTTCCTTTCTTCCTCCACCGATCCAGAAGCTTAAACAGTCAATTAAATCGCTAAACATGTGGGCATGCATGCTAAACGCCGATCAGCACCATTATATAATGGTGATTAATTAATTCAAGGGAACAACGTCCTACTCACACCTCACAAGTACTTCTAGCTAATAGATAGACAAAAGGTTCCTAGCTATGCATACATTTCGTCACATTAGCCAATGCAAGGAGATGTCATGTTAAATCGTCAGGTGTAATGTAACCTCAGTTGATCTACTATTCACCAGTAAATAGTGTATAGGTTTGCAAACATATAGTCAGTATGTTTTGGGGGAAAAAGTGTGTAGGGAGCAGTAATGAGGATTTGTCAAGAATTTATTCATATCCAATCGATGCAACCCCTTAACATCAATTGATCCACTTGAGAAATGTCGCCATTCACCTGATTGATCGATGTAATTTTATTGATTATATGTGAAGAGTCTTTTCTGAACATCCTCAGGCACTATTTGTGAAGCTTAAGATTTTGTAAATCAGCCGGAGAGAATGTAGCTTCTTGTAATATGGAAAAGCTAAGCTAGGTTTTCTACCTCCTAGCTACTAGTTTATTTTTTTAAGTGTTATAATTACAGACTCTCATAATGTTTAAAATAGCGTATAACTTATGCTACCGGAAACTGCTCAGCCTAGAGCACCAAGAGCGAAGACGAATTGACGCGCCGAGAGTTTTTGTTACCTGCTAAATTAAGGGCGCATGTACAGTAGCTAATTAACAATAAGCTTAATTAAACAAATACTATATTGCTATCACATTATTCCATTAGAAAATATGCTACTTAAATTCTCTATCACGACTAGTATTTTTTCACTGGTCAACGAGGCATACATTCTCTGACTTTTGGGTGCTTGTAGCAAGCAACTATAAATATGGGATGAAATAGCGACAAAACTCAAAAGTATGCATGAAAATCGCTTTCAAGGGACCAAAATCGTGCGTACGCATCGAATTAATTCTCAGCCACTTGTGTGCACATAAGTACATATGCTCTTTTGTCGATGGATTTGGGGTCACGTCTCGCTTAGCATTTTATATCCGTAGTAGTTTTCATGCATTTATTCACTTTTGATTTTACTCGCACACTGCATCTGCATCCCATTTGGCAACTAGCTTGTATTTATATGTTACGATTCATCTATGTTTGTTACTACTCCACTTTGTAATCGATGTGATGTCTGTTTATATATTTACTACTCCCTTTGGGTTTGTATGTTAGGCATCATTGACTCTTAAATCAATCTATATTTGATCATCAGTCTTATTAAAAAATATATAATTATTGTTTATTTTATTATGATTTATTCTGTTGTTAAGTAAACTATAAGTAGATTTGTATCTTTGAACAGTTACAATAAATCTAAATAAGATGAATATTTAAATGTATGCATAAAAGTTGATGACTTTAAATATAGAAGATAGGAGGGAGTACCATGGATGAGATCATGAAGTAATAACTGAAATAATGGATGAACTGATAGTGAAATGAATTTGACTGTATGTATGCGTATACAGGTTATTTCTCAATACCGTACCACCGACTTAATTCAGTTTCATGACGCAACTTACTACCAGCGTGCTTCCCCCTCGTGAAATAAATCAACTTGTAAGGTTTAAGAATTGTTGTAAAATTAGTTAATTTTAATCTTTTTTCATTACGTTTAATTGAAAATTAACTAGTTTCATCCCTACTTACTTGCCCACCAATACTACTTCTCTATCAATAAAAGGTATATCATTATTACTAAAGTTGTATCCTATTAATAAGAGGTATATATGTTAGTTAGTCTTTTCTTAATATTATGAAAGTTGTATTAGGATACTAGGAACGAGTTTATTTGATGTTAGGAGCAAGTTTATTGTTGGATGGAGCGAGTAAACATGTATCTGTCTTGTTTGTCTAATGAAGAAGAGTGCAGCTAGCTAGTCCTTGGTGTACAGGGTGATAGGTCAATGTATTGTTATTAACGTGACACCTAGCTAAGCTAGCCTTCCATTACACACGCATGTCCTTGGGCGAATACAATATAATTATTAATTTATTATAATAGAGCCTGTAGCTAAGCTAAGAGCAAGTTCAACAGCATAACCAACTACAAGCTCCAACTCATCTATAGTTAATCTAATAGTCAACTCATATAATAGTTACCTATAAGAGCAAGTTCAAATTCATCTATAGTCAATCTAATAGCCAATTTATATAATAGGTACCTACAAAACATTAGTACATGGTCCCACATGTCATATATATACTGTGTCTTGGAGTCCGCGTGCAGATGGCTATAAATTAGTAGCCCATCTCTCTTCTTTCTCCCCTCTTGTCTGTTTAAAATATGTTTATAGCTGGCTTATAGCTTGCTATTGTACCTGCTCTAAAACATCAATACATAGTCCCACATGTCATACACATATTTTTGTCTTGAAGCCCGTGTACAGCTGACTAGAAATTAGTAGTCAACTTATTTTTTCTCTCCCTGTTATCTCTTTAAAATATGCTTATAGCTAGTTTATAGCTTGCTATTGTACCTGCTCTAATGTGTTGTCCAGTTTTCAGTTTAAACACAAGATCTAACTCGATCAATCGATGGATCACAGCAGCCACACGCAGAGGCAGAGCGGTTGCATCTAAGATCCAAATTCCAAGGACTCTTAATAATATACTCCCTTACTACTGATTAGTTTAATTAGTTTATTGTTGCTGCTCTGACCTTAGAAAATATTAGCCAAAAAAAAATGGTGATAGTATCCATGCGAGGATGACGTAGCTCTCTACGTGTTAATGACTAGCAATTTCGTTTTCGTCATCGGCGATGAATGAACAAATTAATACTAGTAGGATCAGGATGCAAGTTGGTGATATAGGCAGTCATGAGAGTTACAAGTTAACCTATTTTTTGTGATTAGAGGCAGACGAGACAAGCGCGTAGCTTCGTCTTCATTTCAGTCTTTGGATCGCTTTCAGAGGTTTTCAGAAGTTGAGACTGAATCTTGATGCATGGTGTCCTACTCCTGTCCGTCCTAGGTGCATGACATGATATTGATAGATACTCATGCGACACACACATTATATTATATATGCTCATTTATATATACTAGACTTGATTGTGAACCCTGAACATGTTTATATATATGTTAGAATTTATTTATTTCAATCTAGAAAAAAAAACTAAAACATCTTATGTCAGTTTCCTAATCACTACTTCTTTTGGCTGAAGTAAATCATTCCTTTTGAGAGAGGAAAAAGAAAGGACAGTCTTGCTCTCTTGTTTGGGTTGAGATAATAAAAGTATACAGGCATAGCAGAGACAGAGTAGATGGATGGATGTTGGGCCGAATGAAACAACATACATGTTGGGCGAAGAAGGCCCACAAGTCTAGCAGCTCGTTGAATTCAATTCTTAATTAATTTCGTTGTACTGCACAACTGTGTGATTTATTTATTACTAGTATTACATTATAGTTTTTGTCTCCTACAAAAATAAAAATAAAAACCATATGTTTTTCCTATTTGGGGGGTTTTGGTTTTATTTGATGGAGCTAAATAATATAAATCAATAAAGAAATGGAAAAAAAATAAAGATGGTTGTCGTCTTCCTCCTCTCTCCCGACCCAGGGTAAGTAAATCGAATCACCAAATCCGACTCGCCGGAGCTCCGCCTTCGCCTCCCACGCCCCATCAGCCACACGCCCCCTGCCCTGCGATGCGACTCTGCCACCCAAATGCAACCCACTACCGCCGCCGCCTAGAGACCTAGAGCTAGGGCATCCAGGAGGAGAAGGAGATCCCGATGCCGCTCCACCTCCACGACGCGCAGCCCTCCAAGCGGGCCTCCGGCGCCACCGCCACCGCCAGCGCCCGCCACTACGCCCCCCAGCTTCCCCCGCACCGCCCCCCGCGATCCGTCTCCCTCGCGGCCTCCATCTCCACCGCCTCCGCCCGCAAGCCGCCCGAGCCGCTCCGCCGGGCCGTCGCCGACTGCCTCTCGCCGCCCGCGCCGCACACCCATGGCCCGCCCGCCGCCGCCTCCTCTGCCCCCGCCGAGGCCTCCAGAACCCTCCGGGTCAGTACTGCACTCCGCTTCCCTTCATTCCTATCTACTCCACTACATATCCTCATCATTTTTTTTATATATAGAAACTATTAGTAATTCGAGCTGATGCGTTTCTTTCTTTCTTTCTTTCTGAGGCTTTCACCTTCGGCTTGCGCTAATTACTTTATAATCCTGCCCAACTCACTCTTATTAATCTTGCTTAGTTACTGCTGCTCGTACACGCAGCTAATCGGTCATGACATAGGTTCTGCCTTCTATCACAATTAGGTCACATCTGACCCATAGATTCTAGCATTTCGATAGTTTCTCATACACAGCTTACCACAATTATGTGGAACCTAGGATTGTAAAGCAACCAATTCCTCAATTCTCACTAGCTTGGATGCAAAGTGTGCCAACTGTTGGGTACAAAGGATAGCTTACGGTAAATAAATTTGCCACTCTGCCTGCTTCTTATGGATCATCCAGGCAGGTGTACATGCTAAACTTTATGCTCTATGATATTTATATTTGGACACCTTTGACTGCACTCCAAGGTTTAGCAGTAGCCAGCTATACAAGATAATATTGCTGTATCTGAACGCATGCTTGTCGTACACGGTAAAACCGAGCAAATACCAAGCCCTAATTAATTTTGTCTAGCCTTCAGTTTCCCTTTGTTGATACATTTGAACTGTCATAACATAACTGCTATATTGTCAGCACATGTGTAGAGTGCACCGACTTTTTCTCTGGATTGTTTCGTTGCCAACCATTTAGTAATCAAATAATATTCTTAATATGTTCATTGACACGTGGGCAAAGGCCGACATACTGATGACAGTACAATTATATATGCCTTTTCTGTTATGTATGTCAATGTTAGACTTGTCTTATGCATTTAAAGTGTGATGCGGAAATTCAGACCTATGTATCATCAAGTATTGCATTTATCATTGTTTCGGCATACTGTTGTTTCTCTCAAATACACTATTCACTACTTTGAAGTCTGAACTTCATTATAGAACATTCAGTATCTATCTGGATAAGGCTGCTTCTTGGGCCATGCTAGTACCATGCTGCACACATATTAACTGACAAAAATCAGTGGTCAGAAGTGTGCAAAACCAGTAACACGTCTTGCTATTATGACTTAATTATACTCTAACTTGCTCTTATGTTAGACCCATAGACATCTCTTCTCCCTCTACAATTTTGTAATTCCAAAACTTGCTTCAGCGTGGCTATTTTATAACATAAACCTGAATGAAAAAGGTTGTGTAGAGATCTGACCCAACATGTCTGTGTTGTGGCTTATGTTTTAGGGCCGTGGAAGCTTTATGCTCATGAGTGTAGTTTATAAAAGTTTGCCTGCCTAATGTAAATGAAATATCCTGTATATCTAGGTGGATCTTGTTAAAATTTTGTCATTTGGCTGTTTGTTTTGTTAATTTGTCGGCATATCTTTCATAACTCTATCGGTGCCTCATATTTAGTTTCTCTGCCTTGTCTTTCTGCGTCCCTGCTCTTTTTTGTTAGCAAAGGTTATATGATGCATCCACCTTTTCTTTATCACCTCAAGTAATTCATATTTAATCCATTTTCAGTAAGTTTGTTATGTGCTTGCAGGATTATATAGCCAACCCATCAACCATCGATATGGCTTACAATGTGCTCATTGACCATGCTCTTGCAGAAAGAGATCGCAGGTACACTTTCAGCGTTGATATTTTATTTCTGGTTTATTTTGTGGCATTTGCATCAAATATTTTGATTTGTCTCCTATTACTAACGTGGTGATCTTTTCAACCAGCCCAGCAGTTGTCCCTAAATGTGTGTCGTTGTTAAAGACATATCTTATCCGGTAAGTTTATGGCCATTTGTTGGTCTCTTTTTTATTCTTGAAACCTATCTGTGCTAACAGTGAAACACTATGCCTCTTTATCATTAGGTACACCCCAAGGGTGCAAACACTACGCCAAATCGATCTCTTTTGTGCAAATACGATAGCAAAATGTGAACCATTGGGAAATCCGAGATCATCATCAGCTTTGCCACATTCCTCTGTTGCCGTCCCACCAATATCCAATTTTGCTTCACCATCTCTTGTGAAGTCTTTGAACTATGTCCGCTCATTAGTTGCGAGGCATATCCCAAAGTTGTCGTTCCAACCAATCGTCCAGTCTGTTGCACCAACCTCGACAAAACAATCGCTCCCATCACTTTCATCTTTTTTGAACAGGTCCTTAGTTTCTCAGTTGACTCCAGAAACTCTTACCAACAGAGATCTTGTTGAACCAAAGGAGTGCCATACCCAATCAGATTTAATATCATCAGCAAGTGAAAAAGCTGATGGGGGAGAGCCTGGAGATGATAGCAAATATATATCCTTTGACATTTTAAATTGGCGATGGCATGTATATGGTGAAAGGCAAGCATCGGCTTCTGCCAAAGAGAGGTAGTTCTTTTGTGCTTATTACTTGGATCATTTGTGTTGACTGGAATTTTTTGCTCTACTAGTTTACTTGTGAAGATAGATCATTTCAACTATTAAAAAGTATATCACTAATAGTCTTGTGAACACTGACTGCTTCCTGTATCAGCAGCAATGATTTTGCGGACCTTCAAGATTTTCATACACAGGGTTTTCTTGAAGTTGGTGCTGCAGCTCTTCTAGTTGGAGATATGGAGGCTAAGATTAATGATCAACAGTGGAAATATTCTTTTATCCAGGACTTTCCTGATATTGATCTGCTGCAACCCTCAACTTCTACAGCAAGTACCTTTGCATCATCACAAAGTCATTTGAAAGCAATAACCGCCTCAAAACGAATGAAATCGGGCCCTCACCAAGTCTGGTAGGTTTTTCAATGATGTACAGACTGCATTTCGGTTTGCATGAAACATACTCACACTGCCTTACATTCTTCTTACATTTCCTTCTTTGTTGAAAAGAAGCCCCCTTGACATATTGATGCTCTTCAAGAATTTGCCCTTGAATGGACATTTCTGGTTATGATTTGATGAAATTATTTTTTCAAGAAATAATAATTATTTTTGGGCATAGTTGCTTTTGACATCAGTGGTGTATAGTACTTCTTTTATGTCTACACCCTTATGAGTAAAATCACTAAGCCAGTTATCGTGCACAATGTTTATGGTTGTTGAAATCGACGATAAATTAAATTTTCTTATATATGAGACCATCTACTTGTTATGTAGGATGAACATACCAGCAAACACCTTCCAGCCTCGAGCACGTCCCCTTTTTCAGTATAGGCATTACAGGTACTTTCCTTGTTTCATTTATTCACTTTGTACATAATCCAGGACAGCATTTCAAATGCCTATACAAGTCCAGTGTCAGTGTTACATTACAGAAATGAACTGTAAGTGTTTATATTACAGATGAACAATTTGATGTATAGAAAAAAAAGGAACCAATGCTTAGTTGACAAACCTATGGGAAAAAAATGCAAATTAATGAGGCTCGTGTTACCTCTATGTTAATTTACCGTATTTATTTTAAATGATGGTTTTCTTCTGTAAATCAACACCACTCTTTTGAGTTATATAACATTGTTCTTGAGTATGAGTCTCGTGTCTCTATCTATTTGTTACAGCCATGTTTAATAATGCACTTGGATGAATGTCTTGCTCATTGAGTTATCCATATTTACCAGTGAGCAGCAACCTTTAAAATTGAACCCTGCTGAAATTTCGGAAGTCATAGCTGAAGTTTGCTCCGAGTCAACTTCAAATTCAAATCAGTTCAGTGCCCCGTCAAGATTGACCACCCAGAGTCGCCAACCTTCAGCAGATGTGGCATTCAGTGTCCTTATCAAACTTGTCATCGATATGTAAATAACATTACACCCTATTATTTTGATTCCATTTTGTTTTATTTTCTCCATTCACAGGCCTGAAAATGTTTCTAATATATTTTACTTACCCTGAAAAATGTGACCATGTAGTTTCTTTTAGGTTTTTTACTGATAGCTCAATTGCTTGCAGCATTATCATGACTCGAAGAAGCATTTATTACCTGAAAAAAAAACATTTTTTTAGTCAAGGCAGCATTTAGAGTATAAACACATACTTGTGTCTTGCTCTCGTTGATTGGGAGTTCAAGCAATTAATTGTTGTTTCTGTGTATTACCTGTCTCAAAGTAGAAAAAACGACTTCTTTCCTGATTCGTAGTACTAGATTCCAGTACTAGGTTTTTCTATTTGAGACAGTGGGAATATGTATAGGAACAATAGTGATGTTGTCATCTACTTCAGGAGATACAGTACTAACTTTGATGTATATGAGTAAATGTGAACACTTTTCAGTAAAATAGTTGAGATTATTGTGATCCTGTCAAACACTTATGGCAAGCCTGGTGTAGCCTTTTTTTCTTTTTAACCCTACAGACTTTGAAACCCTTATTTAGATCCCTTTGTTCAATTTTTGAAGTTTCTGCCTTGCAGATATCTCTTCATATATCTTATGCTGTGCATATTATTCTGAGGGTTTCAGTGATTTCTTTTATTTTGTTTGGTCCAGGTATATGATGGACTCGGAGGCTGCTGCCCCTCTGACACTATATATGCTTGAGGTGTTCTACTTTTTGCATGACAGTGAACTGAAAGGGATTATGCGATTACATCTCTAACATTTATTTGCTTTTTAGGGTATGTTGAGCTCTCAAAAATCGCCTGCCAGGACAAAGGCATTTGATCTGATCCTAAACCTTGGGATCCATGCACACCTACTGGAGCCTATGATAGTTGAGGATGCACTACTTATTGAGAAAAGTGAAACTGTGAACCATTCTTTTATGAACAGTGAATATGGAAGTATGGATGATCAGAGGGCTACAGAATCTGAACAAGGCCAGAGGATTAGTCCTGCTATTGATCAGTTTGAGTCGTGGCTTCTGAAAATATTGTTTGAGGTTCTTCTTCTCCTTGTTCAGGTGATTGTTTCTCAATCAAATATTGATTTTTATCATATATGTTGGTACTTCAAATTGAGTCTCCTTTTTTGCCCAAGTAATTTGCAACTGATGATTATGTGCTGGTGCTTCTACCATTTTGTTTCCTGTGGAAACTGGTTGACTCTTGAGTTAATTGATGTTCTTTGTTCTGTTACATTTATCTTTATGCTTTTCTATGAGATGCTAAGTTTTATGTAGGCTGATAAATATCACATATGGTTCTGTTTGATACTCTTGGTTTCATAGATGGAGGAGCGGCAAGAGATTGTATGGGCATCAGCTTTGAGTTGTCTATTTTATTTTGTATGTGATGGAGGGAAAATCATTAGAAGCCGACTTGGAGGTCTGGACATTAGGGTAAGGAAACATATCTTTCTTCTTTCAAAATTTCACACTCTTGACTTGCAGAATTTTCTTAGTGCAATTATTCACATGCCTTCATTTTTTATGTAAAAAAAATGTACTGGTTTTTAATCTTGGAGTGGTAATTGCAATTGTGCACTTGATTAATCATTCATTCCTTTGTGTCACATAGGTTTCAAAAACACTGTATGAACACATATGCTATGTACTTACATTTAATTTCTGTAAGTAAATTATCTCTTGTTGATGAGGATCTGAAATTTCCTTTTTCTATCATATATAGGTTATCAAGACTCTTCTTGAGATAAGTGTGGAGCATTCGTGGGCAAAAGTAGTGCACAGCAAACTTATTTGCATGCTGACAAATATGTTGTATCAAGTATCTGATGGAGCAACGAATGGTGCCCTTGATACACATTTTCTTCCTGACCAGATCGATCGTGTTGGTGGAGTTGACTATATCTGTCTCGAGGTACTATATCTCTTTTGCACGTTTAGCTGGTTTTTTCTTCTTTATCTATTTAGTATCTTGTGCACAAACTGCTAGTAAACAGTAAGAAGTAATGAATTACAATGGTTTATGGGCCTGCCAATGATCTGTTCTTTCTCAAACCTAGATGTCTTGTTATCAAACAATAATTCAGCTCAGTATCTTTCTAATAATTGTTGTTCTCAGACTCCATCAAGAGGTTTATTGTTGGGGTATTTTTCATTCTGCTGCATTACTCATTTTATGCACCGAAAAGATGTCTATGTTTATACCTTCTCATTTGCAGTATTCACGAGCCAACTCAAGGGAGGAGAAGCGGAATTTGTTCTTTGTTCTTTTTGACTATGTATTGCATCAAATAAACGAAACATGCTTGGCTGGAGGCCTTTCGACCTACACCTATGATGATGCTCAGCCCCTTGCTTCCCTTCTTTCGTGTGTTGATGCCCCAGAGGCCTTCTATATATCTGTGAAGCATGGTGTTGAAGGTGTTGGAGACATGCTGAGAAAAGCTATATCAGCAGCTTTGTCACAGTCAACAGAATATGAGCAGTTGAATGTGGTATTATACCTCGACTTGTGTGCTAATATATTTGTTGCACAGTTATGAAGCTAAGAGTAGACATAGGACACTAGTTAGCAAAGCGGCTTCATTTTTGTTGACTTTCACTTTCATGTCAATAAATCACAAAAATACATGATTGTGCGTAATGGGTAACTGTATCCACAATCTGCACCTAAAAACAAGCAACGGTCGTGACCAACAAATAAATCCCTATTCTATTTGGATTAGTTGATAGATTGGCAGATTGCTGCTATGCACATTTCTTCTGTTCATAGGACTTCATTTCTATGGTCTACAGACAATGCAATATATGTTAATATTTTCTTCTGTATAAAGTAGGGATTAGGGATATTGTTGGATGAACTTGAAACATCACATCGTTTTTAGAAGAAAAAAACTGTTTCTGTTTTTATCCTGATTGCCTTTTGATATTTGCAGCTTCTGGACAAGGTTATCAGGAAACTTGATGGAACAGTCAGCACATTTTCTAGGATTGACACTGAGTTTACTTATATGATCCAAATAACAAAATCTTACAAGTGTTTCAGCAGCATTAGAGATGGACATGAAGATGCTGATGTTGCACTTAGAGCAAGGCTTTGCTGGGCTACTTTGCACTCGCTTCTTAACTCGCAGATTTCATCATACAGGCATCATGGATATATTTGGCTAGTTGAATTGCTCCTTTCTGAAATCAGTGAGGAAACAGATGGTTCTATATGGTCTAAAATCCAAAAGCTCCAAGATGAAATTGAAGTTGCTGGAAGCCAAGATTTGTCATGTTCAGAAGTTTCATTGCCTGTTTGTCTGCTATGTGGGCTTCTGAAGTCAAAACATAACTTCATTAGATGGGGATTTCTATATGTTCTGGACAAATTTTTGATGCGTTGCAAATTATTATTGGATGACAATGACATGCAAGAGCACGCAGTTGCTGATCATAGCAAAAATCGCCTGGATAAAGCTTTTGCGGTTATAGATATTATGAACAGTGCTTTGTTGCTTGTGGTTCAAAATAATGAGACAGACCATATTAACATCTTAAAGGTGATTACTTTCACATGAGTGTTTGGCACTTGTGGTGCAAGCCATCATTGGTAGTGTATGTAGCAGTTTCCTTGTTAAAACATAAAGAGTTTTTCTGGTACTGGGGAGGCACCAAGAGGTACTGATGCCTAGTGTTAAATTTTTTAAACCCCTTTTGGTCCCTCCCAAGGATCCTAAAGAACACAAGATAAAATTGACTTCTTAAATTTTGCAAAGGGGACTTTTATGGTATCAGTTTTATTTAGACAATTTTAGGAGTGACATTATAATGTTTCTTGATTATTTGACTGTTCCATTACTGTACTGATCGTTGCTCATAAAGTTTGAATTTAGCATGCTCAAACTCTCCCCAGCTTGCAGTTTTTGTTGTCAGGCTGGTACTTCCTTTCTGGTGTCAACTACTTCCTATTACATTTTCTTTCTTTCTTTTTTAAGTGGTAGGCATATTTTGTCCTAAACATTTGGCAGCAATATACCTGCTTGGTCGATTAGTTTATTTTGCAGTTGACATTAGTATCTTACAGCTAACAATATCCTGGCATGTAAGAACTTCTGAGAAGAGTTCTGATGAATCTTCATCAATATACTCACAGCTAATTGTAACCAAGCTAAAAATTTTCCAAGTCCAACTTTTGTTAAAAATATGAAATCAGTTTTGTTGTCTCCTCACCTTTATTTAACTGCTTAAAGACAGTTAGTTGCCTCTGTGGTCCCCTGTGGAATGAGCTGTTTGAACAAACTACTATTCTTGAATCTTGTGTTTAATCTTCTCTGACCTGTATTTTCCCCGTGCAGATGTGTGACATGTTGTTTTCTCAATTATGTCTGAGGCTTCCATCTTCAAGTGTGATGCATATGGGTGGCCTTCAATCCCTTGGTCAACTTTTTGGCTGTACAACTAAGAACATTGAGAGCCATCTGGAAACCCTTGCATCGCACCAAAATGTTGGAAACAAGAACCTTTGCAGGAGCGAGACATTGCAAGATATAAGTGTAAATCAAACTGCTCAGTCCACTTTACTATGTGAGACATCAATGGCAGCACTACTTCTGAGAGGACTTGCAATAGCTCCTATGCAGCTTGTAGCGCGTGTACCAACTTCATTGTTTTTCTGGCCATTGATGCAACTTGAAGGTGCAGCTAGCGATGATATTGCATTGGGTATTGCTGTTGGTAGCACAGGTAGAGGCAATCTTCCTGGTGCTACATCAGATATTCGAGCAGCTCTTCTTTTACTCTTGATTGGTAAATGCACAGCTGATCAGGAGGCTCTTAAGGAAGTAGAAGGCAACGAATTCTTCAGGTAATCTTTTCTGTGCTACATAGATTAGTCACTTGATGTGTTGTATGTGTAGCTAAGCTAACACATGATGTTTACCCTTTAATTATTCAACACCAACAGGGGTCTTCTGGATGATACTGACTCAAGGGTGGCATATTATTCTGCTGCCTTTCTTTTGAAGGTATGCTTCTTGCAATCGTCGATTGTTTGGTTATAGTTCTGGTACATTTTGCTTAATACAATTTGTATGTACAGAGAATGATGACAGAAGAACCCGAGACCTACCAACGGATGCTTCAAAGTCTCATCTCAAAAGCTCAACAGGTGGGGCCTCATTTCCTATCTCATTATGGGGGCAGAATTTGAAATTTTACATGAATGCCATCTATATGCATCAGTTTGTCTAGATTAGCTTCTGCTGCAATGTCAGGTGCTTCAAGTGACAGGAGGTTTCATATTTCCATCTATATCTGATCTCTCAATTCTGTCGGTATTGACATGTTATTTATGTTGTTGCCAGTGTAATAATGAAAAACTCCTGGAAAACCCATACCTTCAAATGCGTGGGATACTGCAGTTGTCAAATGATCTAGGAGTTCAATAATCACTTGGATATGCTACATTTCGGTGGATCAAAAATATGGACTAGAATTGGTGCTTTCAATTATACGCTCATTGCAGTAGAATCTGTTGCTGCATTCCTCTGCTCCAAGCTATGAAAAGGTGTGTGCAGCTAAACTTCATCACAACGTACCTTCTGGCTGCAGTTCCTATGAATTTGCTAACGTTGTTTTGGATAACCCCTCACTAATTTTATCTCTTGTGGTGCGGCACATTATTTCCTCAATGCTGTGATGCTTCTGGAAATAATATATGTCCTGCTTAGGACTAATATTTATTTATCGATACATTTCCTCTTATTACCTATATCGCGTACATACTGCAACACAACGTTTCTTCAATCCTTGCGATGGAATTTGGGAATAGATGACCTGTTCGAAATGCACATATCAATAATATCTCTGCAGTTGACCTGCTGTGTTGATCTTGGCATGGCGTAGTTTATGAGGTTACTAATGGGTTTTGACAATTGTTTCAGATCTTACTGCATCGTGTAAATTCCTTGGTCCGGATGCATGGACATGCCTCTGAATTTCTTAATTCTTTAAAGGATCTGAATCACCCCTCATCTGCAAGTTGATTCGAGATTATCCTGTAATGAGCATCTAAGTTTTGTGGCTACCTCGATGAGGTAATAACTAAGTCAGAAGAGGTGCCGCGCATAAGTGCGAGACTGCAGTTTTGTAGCCAAACCATTCAGATTGAGCCAGCGCAACTTTTTGTGAGGCATGCTGGGATCAATAATAGTCTTCCCGTGTTTGTTTCCATCGCAAGTAAAAAAGGTGTGTATGCTAGTGTTATTTGTTACCTGAAGGAAAGTAACCTTAGATTTGTATTGAGACTTAACATTGTAAATGTGTAGGCTAAACAGAAGATGGAGTTTTGGTCATGCTAATTGAATTCATCTCTTGTACAACATAGAATGTAAAATCTACAATTAGTGCCATTTTGTTAGTAGTTGCTACTCCTACTTGCTAGTACTTACGAGGCAAGCATTCAGCAGTAAATCGGCACATGAGGACAGGAGCAAGTCCTCACGGTGATCTGCTTTCAGTGCATGCATCTCCTGGCCACGGAGCCGCGGCACCTGTGCTGTGGCAGAGATCAGTGATGGCATCTCTAATGGGTTTCAGTTCATTTCCTTCTAAATTAAATTCCTCCGTTTGAAAGGAGACCTCAATGGTGTGCAATCATATAGTTTGAAAGGGCCATTTAGACAAAACTTTTGAATCGTACAAATATCCTCTGATTATGCTTATAAGTTAAAATTTTAATTTTCAATTTAAGTTGATCTGTGGTTTTCTTTATATAAGTTTATTTTTCAACCTTGCTTTTAGGTCGTTAAAAATACATATATAACTTTTTCTTATATATAAATTACTTTTCGTTCCTCTTATGCGCCTATCTATCTAGCATAAGTAGCATGGATGCAAATGGTATGTCCAACCGGCACCCCTCGAATGCTGCAGAGGATAAGCTCCCATGTCTGTCTCTGTCTGGCACTCAAAACTTTTCTGTGCAGTAATTAGGATCTTGTTTCACTTCGATCTTGTTGAGAGGTTATGCACTGGGTGATCGAATTGATAATTCGAAGATGTAATATAAAGCATCCAGTTAGACGTTACATTGCACGCAGGATTATATTTGTATTTTGAGTCCGATTAGCAGTTATATGAGTAAGGAATTTTATTTAGGGGCCAGGCGGCAACATGACATACAGGAGACGCTAAGCTAGCAGCAAAGTGAGTGTGAATCAATCACCTTGCCCTTGCTTGCTTAAGGTAGCCATGCAGTGGCCCTGATGAGGCGAGCGTTACATTACATAATAGTAGTCGCAGCTAGCTGCGTGCATGTTGATGATGATGGGAGATCATCTAGTTGCAGTTGCAGCAGGAGCAGCCGCAGCTGGTGCCGCACTTGCAGGTGTTGCAGCCGCAGCCGCCGTTCTCAGCCCCCATCTCTGATCCTCCCGAAGCAGCAGACCTACAAATTATATTATATATGATCGATGGATCGTCCATTCATACGTCCTACGTACGTACTAGTATAGCATAACTACAAATTGAGTATGAGATGCATATTTATATAAATAATATTACCCCTTGTTGGTGGCATCGGCGAGGAAGGTGGTGGTGGTGGTCGTGGTCGTGGGTTCCACCTCAGGGTACATCTTGCATCTGCATGCATCTATCTATCGTCACTTGATGGATCGATATGATTCAGTAAGCTAGCATATAGTATAGATATAGAAGTGCATGCATCTGTGTGCATAGGGATATACGTACCCGCCGCAGCCGTTGCCGCACTGGCAGCCGGAGCCGCATCCGCAGTTGCCACCGCAGCACGACATTCTCAGACGCTTCTTCTTCCTCTGGCCACTAGAAGCTTAGCTAGCTGTGTATTAGCTTGTGAATCGCTGGCCTGAGGAGCAATGGCAACGCACCCCGGCCCTATTTATAGCCAGCCGTGTGGGCGCGCGAGAGTGGAGAGACGAGATCGATCGAGATGGAATTGGATGATACCGTGCATGCTAGGTATCTAGGTGCAGAATAATTAAAGGAAGAAGCAAATTAAAATGGATGGGATGGGAGATGGACCGATGCCTCACGCACTAGCTAGCTGCTTAATCACTCCATCTGCCAATGCAACAAGAAAGGAGAGGAGAGAAGCAAGGAATGGACGCCATGAACCGAGGGACCACCATCACCATGCGCTTAGAGAAGAGGAATAAGGATAGGAATAGGCTGCTCGATCGCATACAGTAGCCTCTCCTCGTCTTGTTTGATCCATCGGATATATATAAGGGTCCATGCTATATGTGTAGCTCTGTTAAATTTTGCTAAGTTAATTAGATACCATGCTGATCTAACATGCATGGCACGCCTGTGAATCATGTGGGCAAGCACTAAGAAATACATTCTTTTTCTCACCTACACGATCATCGTCTAGCTAGATTAATAGCATGCATATGTGCGTGTGCAACAACATTTTTTTTAAAAAAAAATTGCATGCCTACCTATATATATCGATCAGTATGTGTATTAATTCAGTCATAATTAACGACTATATATGATACACAATTCGACTTGCTGTTTTCGTTGAGGCAGTGGCGGATCGAGCAAAGATTTATTATAAAGTAAAGGCGAGCTGCAAGTGGAGCATCGTCTCGTCTGTGGAGTGTCAATGTCTTTGTCCCCTGCATGCAGTAACTATCTGTATGTATATAGCTGTGGATGGAAATAAGCTGTGTCAATGGCTACCTGTTACTATACTAGACGACAGAGAAAATATTACACTCGTAGCCTGCATATATACTGGGGTAGTGTACAATAAAAATGTACAATATGATGATGCATGTCGCAACCAATACAATTGGTTTGAGCATCACGAAAAGTTAACGTAACATCTAGCTATCTAGCAGTGACGATTCCAAACAAGAGGGATAAGGAGGATATGGAGAACGCTCTCTCCTCCATTCTTTCTCTGCACAACATATATTCACACGCAACTTTCCTCATAAAACAAACGCAACTTCCAACAGTTAAAAGCATCGCACAACAGCAGCGATGGATGGATACGTTTGCACAATTATTGCCCGGCCATCACAATTCAACTGCTACTAAAGCTAGCTGAAACTAACATTGTATGCATCATCTCGCTCGTCGGCAAACGCAGGGCCAGTCACAGAGATATATGAAAAGCTCTGATTGCTGTAGTTTTGCACACACATAGGAAAATGAGATAATTAAGAAACTTTTGTTAATTATTACTCTTGACCTTCTTGGGGAGGGACATAGATGAAAAAAAAAACTTAATTAGAAGGTACTACTACTACTAGTAGTAGTATTCATATTCAGGTAAGGTAATTGAGGAACTCTGCAGCGGTGGCAATGGCTCCCCCGGTGATGGCGTTCTTCACCACGTTCTGCCTGTGGCTGTTGCTCGCTGCAGACACCAGTGCTCCTGTCACGGCGCCTCCAAGCATCGCGTTCTTCTGCTCAATTGCATCGATCCAAGGCCAGGCATCAACTAATTAATCAAACACCATATAGTTACTTAATTAGCAGGTAGTATTAATTACCCAGTCCCTGTGACCACGAATTCTTTCGATTCCATACTCCATGCCCACGTATACACCCGCAATAGTACCTTGAATGTTTGTTTCTTCCTTTGTTAGATTGAGTACGTTGACAGCTTTTGAGCAAAGTTTTAGTTGATAAAAGAATGGAATAAGAGTAATTAATATGCAAGATGAGTTGATTAATTAGTCGTACCCCAATATGCGCCTTCCTTGCACATTTTCTTGAGCTGCAGCAGACACACAAATTCAGTAGAGCAAGATCAGCGCTAGTGTAGCAGTACAAGTTGCAGCCTTTATTCGAAATAACAAAACGGTGACTCCCTTTCTGAACAAATTGTCCCTAAAGGAACGGCGGCCATCGACCAAATGGGACAATGGATATGGATGTAAGCGAATGGAAATGTGTTTATCTTTGTATGTACTTAACTGCACGCTCAACTTTGTGCTGTGAGACGTCTCCTGCAGGAAGGAAATATGTCAAAAGTGAAAACGGCATGCAGCACTAACTCTGAAAGTGTGTTATTATTCGATCGGTGGATAAATTCACGAGGACGAGGTGTATTACATATTATTATGGTGTACAGGAACGAATGACGGCCACAGGACATGAGCATATATATGATAGAGTGGTGGTGTGGTCCTAAATTTGACGTATAAAGATTAGATTCATGTTGTTCATGTTGTGTCATTGTCCCATTTGAACGAGAAATGGACATGATGTGGAAATAATTCAGTAGGTGAAACCAAGTAACGACCTCTCTGGAGGCAGTCGAAGGTCTCTTCGGCAGCGACCTTGCAAGCGCCAACCTGTATTAAATACAAACATGTACTACCTCCATCCCTAAATATTTAACGCCATTGACTTTTTCATGTACGTTTAACCATTCGTTTTATTCAAAAAATTTACATAATTATTAATTATTTTTATATTATTTTATTTATCGTTAAATATACTTTTATGGTTTACCTATTGCACAAAAGAATTTGAATGAGACGAATGGTCAAACGTATATAAAAAAGTCAACGGTGTCAAACATTTCATTTAGGAACGGAAGGAGTATATTATATATGGAGAGACGACAACGTATATCTGTATGCAGAGATGAGATCGAGAGAGTTACGGCGCCAATCTTGATGAAGCCGTCGACGGTGCGGTTGAGGAAGGGATGGCCCATGTCGACGGCGAGGTCGAATCTCGGCGATGTCAGGCTGCCGGAGAAGCCGCTGTGAGCCATGCTGATAGAGATCTAGCGCCTTCCTCCTCCTATCCTAGCTCCTAAATTCGTATAGAAAAATACGAAATATATACCGCACTTGCAAGTCAGGAGATGAAGAGGCCAAGTTTAGTTTAGTTGAAGCAGTCGCCAACTCCAGCATGCACTGCATTCCTTCCGGGATAGCTTACCTCTTCCCTTCTCCTGCCCTCGCATCCATCCTACCACTATCTCTCTCTCTCTCTCTCTCTCTCTCTCTCTCTCTCTCTCTCTCTCGCGGATGAATTTGATGATTTCAGAATCTGGAAGTCCATGGGCCTCAACTTCTGTCACCATCGACTCACTTCTGGGCACATAAAACATCCCAGTAATACATACGCTGCAATAATACGTGAGACTCTAGTACACGCCAAGATGATTCATTCACAGTTTCAGAAACAAAGGTGGTTTCATGTATTTATGCATTCCTTTCTGGTCACCTTTGCGCAAAGACAGAGAATGAAACATCACAAAATCAAACAAAAATCGGCCTACAATGCCTCCAAAAGAAGAAGAAGATGCCTACACAAAACAGCTAACGGAGATTACACCTTTCCCCGTCCTTTTCTTGTTCTAATTAATGATCTTCAGGAATGACTTGGAAAACAAAACAAAACCAGAGATCACTTCATTCCACTTCAAAAAACTCATCAAACATCGGTTCCCCTCTGTCCAAAAGACCTTTTACTAAATCTCATTCTCAACTTGCACTTTCCTCTTTCCCCCTATTTTTTCAAGAAATGCAACCTAATAGCAAACTCCTGTATCGGTGCTTCCCAATGGCGAAAGCTCCTCGTGTTATTCATGAGCAATCACAACAGTCTGCTAAGAGACTTGATAAGCAGCTTGATGTTCCGCCTTGTCGCCTCATCACCCGTGAAACCAGATATGTCTGAGCTGATACTCTGGGAAGTAACAAGTAACCAAAGAAGGGTACAGCAAACGCCGAGTCAACCTGATGCTCTGCTTGAGGAATAACCAAAACTGACCCAATTGATTTTTTTTTAAAGAGTATATAAACAAACCTCAATATTCTTCAGAGTAAAGATAAGAGTGAAAATAGACTGCTTAATAAGATCAGTGTTCTCAGGAGTAAGCATGGAAGACTTCAGCCTTCTGCAAGGTAGCGCAAGAAAAATTTGTCATCACATTCATTGTAGTAGATTATATAATAGGATGCAATGTACATTTAGGAATGCCTATTTGAATTCTATGATTTTGTAGGCTCTCCATAATAAGAAAGTAATAGCTTGATGGTTTATCAAATTCTTCAATTATTGTTGTTACTTATTGTGACTTACCTGAAGCAAGATGCTTTAAATCATAATTGTATAACGAACATGTAATATAACACAATCCTTAAAACAAGTACCTCAAATCACCGGATGCATCAGCCAGACCTTTAGCTATAGTCTCCACATCCTTCACCAGATCACTATCACGAACCTCAGAAAGCAAAGGTTGAATTTCTTCAGCTAATGCTTCTATCTGTTCCATCACTAACATTTAAATGGATGAGTACTACTGTTCAGGAAAATTATCGAAATTTCCAATAAGAAAATAGGATTAATCACAGCGGCACATATGGAGGAAGCAACATCTGCCACCTCCTTTTTTCCTTTTCTTCTCAAAGCATGCAACATAAACAAGAAACCTAACACCATATTCCCACTAATGGAGGTCCCCTACCTTGACAGTGCTAACCATGCATGCCATAGTGCAGCTATGAGATAGCGATACAAATAGATCATACCCTGAAACATTCAATGGTCAACCAAGTAACCAACGTGTCACTTAAGTATGGACATGGACAGGATGGATCGTTTTTGCCTTAGTTTTGAAACTCTAGCATTTTACAGACATATACAAATGGATTATATACTTTGGTATGCAGTGGCCAGTGAATGCTAAACATATGCAAGAAATATAGAAAAAGCATGTTGATAGATGAGCTGTGTACAAAAACTTCAAACCAAATAAATTAAGCTAGAAAATCTAGTTTGAAGTAATAATCATAAGACAATGACATGATCTGTGGCTTGATATACATGATACATTGACATGTTAGGAAGAACTGTCAGGATATGCAGCACGACGCCCCAATAGCACTAACTGGTAAAGTAACCATTCTTTACAATATTTAGAAAGCCGTGAGGATCAGAAAAGACCGCTGCACCTTCAAACACGAGTATCGAAATTTCACCATAGGGGTAAAAGCATATGAACAATGAAATTTTATTAAGTGATACTAAGAAAAAAACAGTATTGGTTGCAAAAAAACTGATTAACTAAATAGGACAAATATATAAGTATTTCTCCTATTATGCAAAGGCAAGAACAGTGAGAAAAATGTACCCGTGAAAGAAGGGGCTGTGCTTCTTCCATTATGGACGCTACTTTTTCAGCCAATTTATAGCTTTTATTAACACCAATTTCCTCCATATCTCTTCCTAGACGAGTAAATATTCCAACCAGTGCATCTAAGCTTACTCCTTGTTTCCCTTTCATCCTTTCCTTATCACAGAGAATTAAGCCTTCTTTCGAACATTCTGGATCAAGTGGACCAACTGAAGGTGTAGGAAGTGGGTCTTTTGGTGTTATATCAATCAGCGTCTCCATTAGAAGACCAGACTGGTTCACCTCAACCACTGAATTGCGGGGCACAATAATTTTATCATCTTCAACCTGTTATATAATAGAATAGCAGATATTCAGCACTAGGGGATTTACACACTGCAGAAACGCAAATGAAGGCAATAGGCAACACTAGATGAAGGAGCTACTGTTGCCGAACTTACTGAATGGAGTGATGATTGAAAGCTAAATTCAACCTAATCTTCTAAGTGGAAAGTATCGGTAAGAGAACTAATGAGACCGGAGAAATTAGAGAGGCAGAAGAAATGCAAATTAATGGCACATTGAATTTGACAAACTAAACTATGGATTCATTTCAAAGGGTTGTTTCATTAATTATAAGAAGTTTGGGCAAAGTCCTACTTTCAAATAAATCACATAACTGCAGCATCAACTTTATATTGAAAAATGTGAAATCGCAAGTAAAAGGTACCCATCCAGAGTACAGAAAAAGCATCCAAAGGAGGACATGACCCCTCCCATTCATGAGAGGCTGAAATAACAGAAATTCAGTGTTCAGATTACCACATCGGGTAAAATCAAGGGGTTATACAGCCATCAAAATAATATATGGGTCTTGTCCTTTCTCAGTGAATGACTAACAAGTAACACGAAATGAAATATATATTCATATACGTTGTTTGAACTGAGTCTCGTTGATTAAGATAGCATCATATTTCAGTTAATAGTTAGCAGGAAGGAAAGCCAGTTAGATTACACATGCAAGACAATGTGTTCTATTAATATGCATTTCCAATTAAATGACAAGTTACATGTTTGGAAATTGAGAGTGGCAAGAGGAGGCAATGAAATAAAAAGTACTAGTGCACTAGGTCACTAGATCTATCTTATAATGATATATATGTGTGTCCCACTAGTAGTTTGGTTAAGAAATGCAAGACATGGATACATATGAAGTGTAGCAAGAAAGGAGGGAGAAGGGAAAAACCTCAACATAAGCATCAATGCTCTTGAGCGAAGAGTCGACGCGGACGACGTTCCCGACGGTGACCCCGCGGATGCGCACGGGCGTGCCGACGCAAATCCCGCAGGCCTGAGTGAACTCAAAGACGGCGTGGTACTTGCGGAAGCGGGAGCGCAGCTGGAAGCCCCGGAGCCAGGCGAGCGCGAGGGCGAGAAGCGCGGCCCCGGAGACCATGAAGAGGCCGACGCCGCCCTCCCAGACGCTCCGCTTGCCGAACCCGTAGTCACCGAGGGGCTGCATGGTGCGGCGCCACAGCGTGCGGGGCACGTCGAGGAGCGGCGCCAAGGGGTTGGTGTTCCTGTTGCCGCCGGCATCGGGTGATTGGGCGGTGGCGGAGCAGGCGAGGGAGTTGCGGCGGCGGGCCCTGGGGAGGGCGAGGGCGAGGGCGGGAGGAGGCTGCGTCGGGGAAGAGGAGAATGGGGGAGGGAGAAACGACTTGGTGGCCATGGCGAAGACAAGCAAGATCCCAACGAGGTCTATACCCTACGCGCTAGCTGCATCATCCATCCCCATCCCTGTGGCTGTGGATAGGGTACTATTGAGGCGATTGGTTGGCCGGCACAAGCACGAGTGAAGGAGGCGGGCTTTACCTCTCGGAGGTCGGCGGCGGATCGGAGCCGGAGTCGGAGGAGAGGTCGTCCAGTCCGGTCCGGTCTGGTCTCCGGCGGCGGTGCGGTCCGGCCCTCGCCTGCCCTGCTGGACTGGACGGCGTCAAGTACCTATGAAAATTCAGGAGTGCGCCTGCCTCCTCAAGTACTACCTGATCATCTATTCTTGGGCGAAATGAAATATTGATTCACTTCACCACCTGCTTCTTAATTACGGAGCATTATTATCCTATAAATCGTTCATTCATGTGCTACTAAGCCCTGAACTCCACTAGTAGAAAAAAAAGGCACAGTGATGTTTTATGTGGTGAAAGAAAAATACTAATAAACCGATTTATCATTTTACACATGTACAATATTGTCCATATATTCTCAACAGTCTTCAAAAAAAAGGGAAACACACAGCGGAGGAGACTAAAATACTCCCTCATAGCAAATAATACACCAAATAGTAATTAATCTGTTTTCAAATCCAAGATATTTATGGTAATATTCACCGTACTAGTTGTTCGATCCATCATCTTTCTTATTTGAATTTTTTTTTTGACTTGTTTGGCATTTTAAAAGAAAAAGTTATGAGAGATAGATCGGGAAATACAAATGGATGAATTGTTAGAATTAAGTGAGTGTAAAGAATGGATGGCTAGGATTGAATTATATATTTTTCATGTGTGAGATATCTTTTTCTAAATCCATTTGCCAAACAAGTCATTTCATTTTATCCTCACGTGTTTTCTACTCTTTTTAATTCTTCATTTTCATTTAGTAAGCTCGCCTTCGGTAAGGAATAGTAAGTTAACTTACCCAACGCAAAAAACGTGCTACATGATTAATTAATTATTAATTATTTAAAAATATTAAATAGATTAATATGATTTTTTATATACTTCTCTATAAAATTTTTTTACAAAAAATACACCGTTTAACAGTTTGGGAAACATGCGTGCAGAAAACGAGGGAGGTGAGTTAACTTACCGATGTTACCGAAGGCGGCCTAGCAGAGGCTGCTATAGTATTAGGTTTTATTATTTGAGCTTTTTTATTTTTCTTTAAAAAGTATTTGAAGGTATCATATTTTTAATATAAATATTATTGTAACTCAAGGTACCATAATTTTACATTAAAATTTTTTTAAGTACCTTAATATACTTATGAAGGATGGTAAAAATAACTTTTATTATTTGGATACCGAGATAGAGGTTATCCTGTGTTCATTAAAACCGAGAGTCGCACAGTCTTTTTTTTTTGCAGGTAATGATATATTTGTAAATAGAAAATAATTTACAAATAAAACTTTTATATATATGTTTTGACGATCTAAGAGTCATGACTGAGAAATAAAATACGATAAAAATACGAAAAATCTATTTAAATTTTGGCTTATAAACGTAAGCATAAATAATTGAAAAAAAACAAGTAACAGACTGACAGGTAGGTCCTGACCTCCTGTTGTAGGTGGAGTTGTTTTGGGGTGGGGCGTGTGAGAATCGTGTACCACGTTGGGTCGGTGCGTATCCTTTTTTAAAAGAAAATAAATAAAGAGGCAAGGGCGTCGGTCATTGAACTGATTCGCTGCATTTGCATTTACAAAAATAAAAGCCACAGCGTTTATGTTATATCGTCATCTCAGCATTCAAAAACAAAAAGGCCTATTAGCTCAGCTGGTTAGAGCGTCGTGCTAATAACGCGAAGGTCGCAGGTTCGAGACCTGCATGGGCCAAATTTTTTATTTTAATTTTTTAGCAAAATAAGTTAACACACTAAGGTGTCAGGTTTTGCAGGTATATTTATTTTCTTTTAGTTTTCTCAAACACAGGTGTTGGGTTTTTTGAACACATATTAACACACTGAATTTTGAGCATTTTTTAAAAAAAGTTAACACACTAAAGTGTCAGGTTTTGCGGGTCTAATATTTTTCTTTTAGTCCCCAAACACATGTGTTGGGTTTTTTGAACACATATTAACACTTTGAATTTTGAGATTTTTTTTAGAAAAGTTAACACACTAAAGTGTCGGGATTTGCAGGTATATTTTTTTTCTTTTAGTTTCCCCAAACACAGGTGTTGGGTTTTTTGAACACATATTAACACACTGAATTTTGAGCATTTTTTTAAAAAAAGTTAACACACTAAAGTGTCAGGTTTTGCAGGTCTAATATTTTTCTTTTAGTTTCCCCAAACACATGTGTTGGATTTTTTGAACACATATTAACACTTTGAATTTTGATATTTTTTTTAAAAAAAGTTAACACACTAAAGTGTCGGGTTTGTAAAGACAAGTTGAAGTTCAGCATCCAAAAAATCAAAAAGAAACGGCACATATTGTTTTTTTTTTGGGTTATTCACGGAAGATTGACTTTTTTATGTTATTTTTCAACATACTGATGTGTTGGGTTTTTTTTGACACAATTAACACTCAGAAATTTGAGATTTTTTTAAAATATTAACACACTAAAATGTCAGATTTTTTTAAGACACATTGATTTAGCATCCAAAAAAATCAAAACAAACACCGACATATTTTCTTCTTTCATCTCATATTTTCACTTTTGTTTATGCTTATATACCAAAATTTAAATTTAAACCTTTAATTTAGGGTTGATATTAAAGTTTTTTCACCTAAGTTTATTTCTCAGTCCCGGCTTCTATATCACTAAAAATACGTATATAAAATATTTATTCACCAATTATTTTTAAATTCACAAATGTACCGTCTAAACAATCACCCTTTTTAACACACTTAAGTTTGAGAAAATTTTTGTTTGATTTAATATTTAATTTAACAATCTCAAGGAAGACATGGGTGTGAGTGAGCCCGTGGGTAATCTATGGCCTCAATCAATTAAGTTTTATCTCAACATCTTAAAATACATTTTATTTGGTAGTTAGAAACTAAAATCAAACATAATTTACCTTTGAACATCTTAAAAATGTAATATAATTTATTTAGTTAAAGTAAAGCTGACCACTAATTACTGCAGGCCAATCGGAAGGTCATGTTAGCATACAAATATTTTTTTATAAATGTATTTGATGTTTTATTTAACAGTGAAGGTCAGATCGACATCCAAGCAATTACATACTGAAGTTTGAAAATTGAGATTTTTCTTGAAGACACTTCAGGTCAGGTCAGGCATAAAAAAGCGCAAAACGAAAAAATTGGCTTCGCCCGGGTTCGAACCGGAGACCTTCAGTGTGTTAGACTGACGTGATAACCAACTACACCACGAAACCTTGCTGAGACCTAGTTACACGAAACACTTGTACAGCTTATTGAAAAATCACAATCTCTTAGCTTGTCCGTTTGTCATTCTTGCCGTCAATGCTCCCAGCCGGACTGATCAGATGCAACAAGCCAAAGTAGCTATATTATTCTGATTAGCATTACTTTATTAAAAAGGATTTGATAGGTTTCATGGGCAGTCACCTAAACTTTCGCACATTGCTAAGACTAAAATTACAGTGCTATGCACAGTGCAATTTTAGGTCATTTTAAGTTTTTTTTAATCTACAACTGTTATCATATTTGGTTTTACTTAATCGAGCACACAGAGGGGGTGCTGGCGCAGTTTGTTAGTGTGAAGGTGGAACCAGCCCACCTAATTTAAATCGTATATTCCACACGAGTGATCGTATTTAATAGTAATTATTTTCTTAATGGTAGATGACGTAACCGTTTACTGTCCTAACTAAGATCCATTAGATTACCATCCAATAGGTACTCTCGTATCCATCTATAATTCCATGCACCTAAAATATAAAATATAGATACTCTAGTAGAAATTTCATTAAATGATCAGCAAGAGCAGATTAAGACATTCTCCCTCCATCCTAACACAAACCAACTTTAAGTAATTACACTGTCCCAAGATGGACTTTTTAACGATACTTCTGAATGATTGTGAATTGTCTGTTGCTTTCAATTCAACAAATCTAATTTTATTACACAACATAACTACTGACAGGGTTACGGGGAGGGCTTAAAGAAATTAAACATACGTTTTAGGATTCCTACGCGCGATATATGACTACGATTTGATAGTTCAAAGCAGTGGTGTGGAAGACGGAATACGGAAGTCGGACGGAGAGGGTACCGCCAAATGATTAATCGGAATACGGACGATTAATCGGAATTAATGGAAATTTAACGTTTTGTAAATATATATGTAGTTGATAATATTTTTCTTTTGTGAAGCTGGTAAATGCATCATACAACTAGTCAACTACATATGTTTCACACTATTGCTACTATATTTAAATAGAACAATCAGGAAAATGGTGAAAACGATGGGAGGCTATTGAAATCAGGAAAATGGTTGTTTGAGAGCTAATTGGTTCATTGGAGATAATACTTTTAGATCGTTCAAGAAGGAAAAGATAAAAACCTACAGTACTCAACTATTCCTTAGTAGAGAAAATGAGATATATGTACCAACCTGCAATCAGTTCAGCACAATACAAAGTTGCGAACAGATCTTTGATTGCGTTGTGCTCTTCAGAGAAAAACTTCAAGCATGATCTATTTGATTTGGAAGAGGATTAGATAGAAGAAATCAAGAAACTAACCCTAGACTTGCAGGCTTGCATAGCAGCGGCGGGAAGGCCAAACGTCGTGCGAACTGCAGTGGCAGGGAGGATAATGAAAGGGCACAACGTACAGGCACAGATTACATACTACACAACGCAACTAATGGACCGGGTTTCTTGTTGTGGGCTGGGCTTTTCACCGTTTATACGGCCGATTAATCAGTTAAAACGGGAATTATGCGTTCTGGAACGCTTAATGATGACCGTATCGCCAAAACGTGACGGACAGGCCACCGTATCCGTATATACGCCCGTATATACGGCCGTACTAACCGTTTTCCACGACACTGGTTCAAAGAATCAGCAATTCAATAGGAATCCTCCCCTCGCCACTTCAAAGGGAAAGATCACCTACTCCATTACCTCCTCCACTAACCTCTGATAAAGGGAACGTACGCTTTTCAGTAGAATTTTATGCGGATAAAATTAAAACTTAAATATATAACACTACGATAAATTTACGTACCATATGTCGTATAAAATAAATAGATTTGTAAATATATCTTATTCGAGTTTTAAATAAAATATTTAATATAGTAACAGTGTCCCAAATATAAATCAACATTACATTCTTGCTACCTACTACCAATACCACCGACTTACCTGCTGACCAATACTACTTTTATATTGATTAAGGATATTTTAGTATCCTTATTCCGTACCAGTATTGTACTAAGGCCCCGTTTAATTCCTAAATTTTTTAAGAGATGTGTTACATCGAAAGTTTGATCACCGGATGTCGGAAGGAGTTTTTGGATACAAATAAAAAAAAATTTCACAGCTTAGCTGAAAACCACGAGACGAATCTTTTGAGCCTAATTAAGTTGTCATTAGCATATGTTGGCTACCGTAGCACTTATGGCTAATCATGAGCTAATTAGACTCAAAAGATTCATCTTAAGATTTCTCCCATAACTGTGTAATTAGTTTTTTTTATTTTATCTATGTTTAATACTCTATTTAAATGTTCAAAAATTGATGTGATGTTTTTGGAAAATGAGAACTTCTGACACTACAGAAATGAACGTGGGCACGTTGCTGAAAAGGCAAACAGAGTAAAATTTAAATGTAAAGTTTAATCAAGCAACACAGTGGGGTGGTGGCGCAGTTGGCTAGCGCGTAGGTCTCATAGCTAATTTGAGTGATCCTGAGGTCGAGAGTTCGAGCCTCTCTCACCCCAACTCTTTTTTTCCTTCTTTTTTGCTCACCCTAATTATTTTTTCTTATTTTTTACTCTACTATTTATAT
The DNA here is from genome assembly GCF_000231095.2 of Oryza brachyantha. NCBI lineage: Eukaryota > Viridiplantae > Streptophyta > Magnoliopsida > Poales > Poaceae > Oryza > Oryza brachyantha. The sequence goes on along the minus strand of NC_023163.2, from coordinate 33,336,971 downwards.
CATGAGATGTTTTGATTATAACTATATTTACTTATAAATAAATGAATACATATATATGTATATATAATGTCCTTGTACCTAAGATTTATTTATAAATTAATGAATATGTTGTATATTGACTAGTATCCATGTTTTACTTAATTCATTTGATATTATAAGATATGTTTTACTCTAATTAGATTTGTGCATGGATTTATATATATATATATAATCTTGGGAGGGCCGAAATATCTTGTAACGTGAAATTGAAATCGAGGTAAAGAACTTCAGAGAACAGATAGAGTAAGTTTATTTTTTTCTTCTTTTATCTGCGAAGAACAGGTAGGGTAAGTTGTAATAGCGTGTACGTAACAGCATCTTTCATTTGCAGCGCGAGGACACTGTCAAACCAAACCAACCTTCCTAACAAGTTCCTGCAAATAGCGCACAGCCAACCAGCGACCGCACCAATCAACCTTCATAAGATTCTCAAACCATTTTCTGTGCAATTGTTTAGGACAGGAGAAAGGGAGAAGACAAGTCAGATTATTAGATTAATAATGGGACATACACCAGGCTGGCAAAAAGAGGAGGGAATAATCAAGACTTGTCTTAGCCATAGTTGCATGCTTTTCATAATGTTCACATGTACTACGCATATGTTCCTTTCTTTTCCCAAAATTCTTCTCCTTTTTCTTTGCACTACTGTGGCAGTAACATCTTTAAGACACGCAATGCCATTTCTTTCCGATGAAAAGAATCTCCCATTTTTAAGCACAACCTACCAAGTGCAATGGCACCAAACAAAAGCTGAAGCCTCAACATATCTCATTCACATCACAGCAATGTAAAATCTTATAACAAAAAGAATCATTTTGTTCACAGCCAAAAAAAGAAAATCCAGAACATTGAGTATATATTTTCAATACAGAGTGTAACTGTGCTTAAACATTCTATCATTACAAAGGGAACAAACAACATGTATCAGGTCCACTTTACAACAAGGAAAAACAAAGAAGTGTGTCCAAAGTACACAAATTAAAAGGTCCGTCAATGTGATAAACGATTGAATATTGGGGAGAAAAAAAGCTCTGTAAACACTCATCATTGTACATGGTATGCAGCAGATTAACCACCAGCATCCATCTTCGCCTGAAGAACAAAAATGAAATCCAAAAAGAATTTTTATGTTTTTGTATATGCCTTCAAAAAAATCTGGCACACTATCTAACTCTCCTGCCTTGTTAGTACTTAGTACCCGTCATCTATTTCCCTTGTATGTCCAAAACTGTAAAGAAAAAGAACTCCTTTTCTCATGGAAAAAAGTATGGGAAGCTAGCCTTCATTCTCTCAGCACTTAAGTATCCAAGAAGCACAGATAAGAATCAGAAACTGAGCAGGGAACGCCGCCGCCTCTCAAATTTTGCCCTCCTCTTCATATCAATCTTGATTGGCATCATAAGCAACCTTTCGGTATCCAGTTCTGATTGCAGGGAGGCTTTCAGCCTTTTGAGATGCCCAATGCATAGTGCGTGATCTGAAGATGTGCTGTGCAAGTCTTGCCCAATGTGCAGGTCTATCCTCTCATACTTGGAGTGCCATTTTGCTTCGAGATAAGGCAAGGATCTCCAAGGAGGCAGAGGCATAGAGTTCTGCTTAAGGGACCACTTTGCAGCATCTACCATCACATTCAGGAACTGTTTCAGTCTGGAAAGAGTGCCAACATAGACCACCGGAAGTGAATTGAGCAGACTGCCATAAGAATCAACTGCCCTGGCTATTTCAAAGTGGCTCCTGAAGTCGATATCAATGATCAGACGATCTTCAGTATCAGTATTCATGATGACATCAATATATTCATGGTCACCTAATCAGCGGGAATAAAGACAAACAATTAAGTTACACAGCTCAATTCCAATAGAGTAAAGTTGGACTGTTAGTTTTCACTTTCAAGAATGGGTAGGCAAGTTTTCACTGGGAGTACCTCCAGGTATCTTGTCAAATCCCTGCCATTTTGATACACAAGCTGCTGCGTCGTATCCCGAATATCTCAAGAGCTTAACAAGTAAATGACGGATGCAACTGGCACTGCATTGACCTCTGTTGAAAGCCAGAAGCTCTGACTCATGGATTGAGAATAACAGCGAGTGGACCATAGAGAGTAGCTCATTTTCTTTCTCATCGCCGCCTTGCTTGTACATCTAAAATGGAATGCATAAATGAAAGCTAAGTTATGATAGATACAGCACACTAATCGCTGTTGTATCCAACAGTAAGCTATCCACTCATTAATTTAGATAGAACTAACAGAGTGCATACAGAGTAGTAATAGAAAGAGAACCGAATGACACAATTGATTGCGAATTAGAAGCACTATTTTATAGCAGCTAGAGTAGCTCTGTATGCATCACAGAGATGAGGTGGATTTATTTTCTAAACAGAGTATGCTGGTCGCTGGGAATTTCAGTGGCACTGCGATATTCAGAACCACCATCTAAACTCAAATCATGGTGCGAAGTGAGAACAAACAAACTAGGTAAGCAATAACAAGTCGATGTAATCACAGGTAAAGCGCAATCAACTAATTTGTATACTATTACCCCAAATCTCCCTACCAAATCATAGTTTGAGAATACGAATTTGTTTAGAAATCACCATCAAAGCAGTGGAATTTAAATCTCCCTACCAAATCATAGGAGGAGGAAGAATAACTAGTCCGTAGAAATGATGTTGAACACGGCTGGTCGCACAGGAGAGAGAGAGGTGAAGGGTAAGGGTACCGAAATGATATCGGCGAGGTGGGCGAGGTCGGAGAGGGCGGAGTCGGTGTCGCTGCTGGCGCGCGAGTCGGCGCCCCCGCTGCCGCCGTTCTCGAGGAAGTCGGCGACGAGCATGGCCAAATCCATGTCGCTCTCGTGGCTGTGGCTCCCGAAGGCGTCCGCTCCCCTGGTCCGGAGCCAGAGGTCCCCCGCCGGCGAGGCCCCGGCGGAGGAGGGAGAGGAGGCCCGCGGCGCGACCCTGGGCGGCGGCCTCCGGCGAGGCGTGGCCGCAGGCGGCGGCGAGAGCGCGAACTCCTTGGCGAGCAGCATCATCTCTCCCCTCCCCTCCCTTGCCTTGTTGGAATCGAAATCGAAATCGAATGAGAGGGAGGGAGGGAGGGAGAGAGAGAGAGAGAGGAATTGGGAGGGGAAATTTTCCACGAGATCTCCCGAGTTGGGAGGCGGTTGTTAATTTTTATAGACGGCCGGGGGACTGACACGTGGGCCCGCAGAGGCAGCCGGTGGCGGGCGGTTTCGAATTGATGTGCCGCTTCCACCCTGGCCGTTGGTTCATGCCTTTCGACGCTCGGATTCTGCTCTTTCTTACACTACACTAGTACTAGTATTTTCGAATGGAAGTTAGTTAAGAGAGAGTAACTACTGGTTACTGTATTATTTACACTGTATTAAGAGAGACTATCTTAATTACTACTGGAGTAACTCCATTTTGGATGGAAGGAAGTGGTACTGATCGAGTTGTTTGTTAAGTTAAAAAATGTACTGTATAAAATAAAATTAAGGTGATGTACGTGATCGATGATGCATTTGGCCGGATGGATTAGATAGCAGTGGGAGGCAATGATTAATACAGTATATAATTAGGTAGTCGATTGTGTTTAAGATTAGATTGGATCCAAAGATCGATCGATCGATCGATTAGGCAGATCGAGGATAGACAGGATATACATGCATGCGTATATCATCATCATCATATATAATTAATACTAGTATAGTTAATAAGTAATAATAATAGTACATTATAATGCATGGATCTCGTCTATATATCTGCATCTGCGTGACAGCTGCATGCATGTAATTTATTATACTGTACTGTACTTCGTTAATTTCTTTCTTTGTTGGAGCACAAGATTAAGGAACTACTCGTCCATCGAGTAAAAATGAATGATATTCAACCGATCGAATCGACTGGCCAGGTACGTAGCTGTACAAACATGCATGACTAGCTAGCTTTAATCACACCTCCATCCATCCATCGATCTCTCGTGTTAATTTAGTCGTTCCACGAGTACAGTTAGTTAATTAATTACTCCTTAATTTTGTTTTTTTATTTAACATCGTACACCTTTTAGATATCCATTTGTCTTATTTAAATGTTATTTTATTATAATTTATTTATTATTAAGTAAACTTTAATTATAACTTATCATTTTATATATCTGCACAAAGTTTTAAATAAATGACATACTGTATGAACAGCAAGCATATCGTACGATGCAGACACGAGCGTAAATACACGATCGATCTCATTTTTGTTGACTAGCTAGCTACTCGTTGGTCAACATTTCAAAGGGACTCCTATCATTTTATTTACTTACAAAGTGAATAAAAGTATTACGACTCGTATTATTAAATAAATACTCCAGCTTTCATAGTTATAGTTATATAGTGTAGTGTGGTGTGGTAGAAAGCTGGTGAGTGGCTGCCAAACAAAATGTTGTGCGCACGCTTGTCGGCAAAAGCGAACATCCATATCCTTCCCCAACCCAATTTATAGAATAATACTACTTCTCTCCCAGAGAATATCCATTATCCCCTCTCTGCATATGCGATTATTCCAAGATCCGGCCAATGGCATCTAAATTGGGTTTTTTTTTTCATATACTCTCTCGACAAAAATTTTTCTTCTCTTAAATACTGTGGCTGTGCGCAATACCAAGAGGCTCAAGCATGGCCAAGAGCCGTAGAATACGCATGACACACTCAACCCCCCCCCCCCCCTCTTTTATCTTTTAGGGAGAATGGATTATACACCACATATTTTCGCTTCTGCTTATATGTATAAAAGAAAGTTTGAATTTCTAATTTTAAATTTAAAGTTGATTTTGAGGGGGTTTTACTGAAGTTTATTTTTCAGCTTTGGCATTTAGATCGCTAAGAATACATATATATAATTTTTATTCATAGTTTTTTCATTTGTAAATATCGTTAGTATTGAAAAAGCCAAACAATCACCACCGAAGACGTTTTGCAAAGTGCGGTGTCTCTATAGCTACGACACATACGCCATGCCTTTTAATTTCATTGTTGACCTGGCATTCAAATCTTAATGCATTATAACTATTCATTCCATTTTATGTTATAGGTTTTCTTGGTCTGTCTAGATTCATCCATATTGTATATGTGTCTAGATTTATTAGCACATAAATAAATCTAGACAAGATCAGAAAGTCTTCTATCGTGAAACATAGAATACTATATAGAATACTATACATAGGGACAAGTATCATTTGTACTAGTAGTTGCCAAGGAGATGGCTCTCAATGAAAAGAAAATATGAATCACCTACTAGCTACAAATCCAACTGCATGTAGTTCGAAATACTACTACTTCTAGGATTTAAATTCATCTCATAATACAAGTACTTATATCTTCCTCTTGATGTCAAAAGAATCACAGTCTTCCCACGTTCTTTTTTACCTACACTCCCATTTTAACCAATCACAACTATTTCTTAGCCCCCAATATTAATAATGACATAAGTTGCATTATGTGTAGCCTGTTCGTGAATTAGCACAAACAGGCAGTTGAAAGGGGCATGCACAGCATGCACCATGTGATTGTGACTTTGTGATCGAGCCCTTATTATCCCTACAAAATTTTCAGTAGATGAAATAATCATGTGCCAACAAATAAATCTATTACATCGAAAAATTCCCAGGCGGCATGGGGCTAAATGTAAAATTCGGCGTGTCGCCGTTCCTGGCCGTCTCTCGCGTCCGAGTGGCCGTTTGCCACTTCACCTTCAGGAGGTTAGTTTTATGATTTTTTTGAAATGCAAAAATGAAAGTTTTAAATTATTTAATAAATAAATATCAAAATTAAAAAAATTCCTTGGAACTCTGTTCAGCAATGGTTCCTCTGGGCTCCGGCGGCGGTGAATGTAAGGATTAGTGAGGCCCGGCACTGGCCCACTTTCTGATATCACGGTACATGGGCCGTCTTCCTCTTCTTGATAAGTACTGTAGTAGTGTGGCATGCAGCCACGGCCCAGTCATCAGCCCAATATAAACGTCCATTGGGATTTCTGAAATTACCGAGCTTGAAGCAACCTGTTCTGTTCAGCCGTGGATCCCACCACATCTCTCCTTAAGCATCTTCCATGACTCATGCATGGGACATAGTGAATTTGGAGGGTAATATATGGACATTGGTGTAGCAAATTAGAAATATGGAGAGTAATCTTTTTGCTGCAAAATGGAGTGTGAGACTTAGGCCACGTTCGGCTAGCAAGTTAACTTACCCGACGTGAAAAACATAGTAAAAGATTAGTGCATGATTAATTAATTATTAATTATTAAGAAAATATAAAATATATTAACTTGATTTTTTAAAACAACTTTCCTATAGAATTTTTTTTGCAAAAAGTACACAGATTAGCAGTTCGGGAAGTGTGCGTGCAGAAAAAGAGGGAGATGAGTTAACTTAGAGGGGTGGCCAAACGCGGCCTTAGAGAGACCGTTGGAGTTGCTCTTAACCTTTTGTTATTTGTTTCACAATTCGTGTTATTCAAAAATATGTGTAAATATGTAAAAATATATGCCATGCTAAAAGTATAAAAAAGTCGTAACAAAATAAATAATAATTGCATGACTTTTGGATAAGATAAATAATTAAACTAATGTCTAAAAGTCAATAATGTCAAATATTAAAAACCGGATTAAGTATTACAAAGGATTACTCGGTTAATATGAAAATCTTTGATGCGTTGACCTCCTTGGCTCCTTGTAAATGTATGTATGGATGCTTGAGCTAAAAATGTGTAAATATTTATAGACCAAATTGATGCTCCATGTAAGAAGTATAGCCGCAAGCTGCAGCCGACGTCGTCCGCATGCATGTCTCACCATGATGCTGCTGGTGACATCATAGTGTGTGTGTATATATATAAGGTGGTCATTTGGGCGTGGATTTAGTTGATTACTCTAGTAGTATATTAATAGTGCTACAACATTAGTAATTACTCCGGCAAATACTATATTGTGGTCATAAATTATGTATGTGTATACGACTCTACCTACCTCTGTACAGCTAGCATATACGTACGCAGCCATGCATGTACTAGCCAGCACATCCCGTGGCCCGTGACCTCTCATCTCATGCATCCGTGCTACTATTGACTTCTTCTCCGTCCAATTAATTAATCGCCACATGCATGTATTTAAATATCACCAGTTACAATCATATTAATCATGCACTCACACTAATTTTACAACAAACAGTTACTCCTCTATTTCCAAATATAAGGTGAGAGTTAATATGGAGTATATTATTTCTGTAATAAATTTTTTTTTCTGATATAAATATAATAATATTAAAGTTGTTCCATAAAATTATATTCTAATAAAGTAATCTTTAACTAAGCTATTGTCACACACGTCCAAACAAATTTCACCATATATTTAAACACGTGAAACAAAATACACCATATATTCTAAAATAGAGGGAATAGCTAGCCTTTAAACATGATTATTAAAAAATATGTAAACATTGTATATTTTATTGTGACATGTCTTATTATTATAAAAGCATGACTTATATTTTTTATATTTATAAAAAAAATAAATAAAACAAGTGATCATCTATTATATCTAAAAGTTAACATGTATCGTTATATATTTAGTTAATTAGAGAGTATCAACCAAGAGTAAAGGGAAATACACACTATCAAGCAAGAGGAGGTAGCAGTGGTGTTTGTTTTGACTTGAATGCATGCATGTGCAAAACAAAAGGAGATCGAATTAATTGCAAGATCCAGCTGACATAGACAAGTAAGTTAAGATATGCCGTGCAATTATATGTAGCTGCTAATCACTACTGGACTACATGTTGTCGATCTACTAGCTTAATTAGGGATCAGATTAAGATATATACTCCTCGATCTAATATATCTATGTCGACTTACGTCGTCGATCCACATATATATGAACGTCACATATATGTTCACAGGTCGCATTCCATCCCAACGATGCATATTGACCATGTGAACAGATAAGAATCTCTCTCTCTCTAAAGTCAAAACACAAGTCATATTATATTTTCAACATGTCGTATTAATGTAGAGCTGGTATATTACTAATTAAACTTCTTCATTGACCTTGCTAGCTATTCCAGTTAATTTTTCATCGAGAGTAATTAATGGACTTTGGTTCGCACCTTTCTATAAACAGTGTGTTTCGTATGAAAAATAGTTCTATATACAATATTTTCATCTGAATTTTGTAAATTAAAATTGTAAATCAGTACAAGTTAATTTTATTCATTTATATTATTAAAAATACAGACAATCTAAAATCTTGGTGACTTAATTTAAGTGTGTTAATTTCAACATCCTTTCGTTTGTATGAGACGAGAACAAACATGAGATGAACTAATGTCTCGTTGTTTCGCTTATGGTTATGCACACTTGTAAGTTAATATTTAAAATTATCCTAGTTTGTTTTAAGTTGTACATAGTAGGTGATGGAGCACTACGGCTACTACAGATTGGTTGACGCACGAAGATGATCAGACTAAATTGTTAACATTAAGCTAGCTTGATTAGCTTAGTTAGTTTGGCTTGTGTGTTTTTAACCACCGATCCGCTCGGTAGCTGTAAGAGAAAGTTCAATAGTATAGCCACTACCAGCTCTAATTTATCTATTATCAATTTAATAGCCAATTCATACAATAGTTTTCTACAAAATATCAATACATGGTCCCACATGTCATACGCACATTTTGTCTTAGAGCCCGTGTGCAGCTGGCTACAAATTAGTAGCTCACATTTTTTCTCTTTTTCCTCTTATCCCTTTAAAATATAGTTATAAATGGCTTATAGCCTGCTAAGATTTTACGGAGAAGCTGCTACTCGACACAATGATTTTATAAGCTAGCTAGTTCTGCAGTTGTCAACTTGTTTGTTAATTTGGTGGGTACGTTGACCATGCCAATGGGACGACGATCTGGGGATCGACCATTGCAAATCACGGAGTCAAACGTACGCCATTGGCATGTACAGTACTAGCGTATATATTTGCAAGCTACACACTTACTCGTACCTTGCTTGATCGAGCCACCAATAATGGATCGAAAGAAATAATATATGTTACTCCAGTATGTACTACCTTACCTTACCTCCCATCCCTTAATAGGAGGAGTTCTGGCAATTCAAATATATAAGCAAATTTATTGGGATAGAAATAGTACTAATTAATTAATTATTTTAGTTATTTAGCTGGGGCGCATGGCAGGGCAGGGCAGGGCAACGAATTGAAAGCAAGGTCAACGCTCGTAAGTAGGAGTATATCTTGCCCTGCATTGCATTGCATACACATTAGTACTTGAGCTTCCACTACTCACTCAATTATACTCCCTCTGTAATTTTTATATACGACGACGTTGACTTTTAGTTTCACGTTTGACCCTTCGTCTTATTCAGAATTTGTATTCAAATATGCAAAATTATAATACATACTTAAAATTTCTATAATAATAAATCATATTATAACAAAATAATTAATAACTATATAATTTTTTAATAAGATGAACGGTTAAACGTGAACCTAAAAATCAACAACGTCATATAAAAAAATATGGAGGGACTATATAAGCATAAATTAATATAGTGTAGCTAGGTGGTAATTAATTAATTGTGCAACTAGCTAGCAGGCACAGCAGATCGATGGACCGCCGGATATACACAAAGCTGTGCGGCGCAATACTATTACTAGTTATTAATGGTGCATGAATTTGGAGTCAATCAAGTGGACTTTAGTTGGTGAAGGCCAATAAGTCAAAACAAAAAGGTCACGAGTGATCATCTGCATGCATGGGTGGCAGCTCTCAGCTGGCACAAATTTAACGTATAGTAGCCGCGTTGACCACGACAATAGTACTAACCCATATAATTAAGCTCGCTCGTTAGCTAGACTGACAGCTTCAATTAAGTTAATCTAGTACTAGTACTATATATATACTCGTGCCATCGATCGAGCCTCTAAAAAACACTAACTCACTATTTTCATACATAACGTTGACTTTTTATCACCCGTTTAGCCATTTATTTTGTTTCAAAAATTTATGTAACTATGTAGAAAAAACTAAGTTATAATTAAATAAAGTTTTTAATAATTCCAGTCACAATAATTATATAAATTATTTGAATAAGACAAATAATAAAATGTATATGGAAAAGTTAACAACATCATCTATTAAAATATTAAAATTAATATTAGTATATGCTCTATATATATTGGTTAAAGGGGACTACAACATCGGACGACAAATAATTGTCATTATTGACAACTACAATTTACACTTTGGCTATCAATAGATTTCCGATTGCTAGATCATGATATATGATATTTTATTATTGGGGCATTATTATATATTTAGAATGCAACATACTTCATTAATATGTCATATTTTTTAATATTATACATTTTCTTAGAAAATACGAGCGGTCAAAGTTTACTGTTGAGTAGCAGTAGTGACAACTACTCCATCTTTTTTATTATAAAATATTTTATTTTTTCTAAAAACAAACTTCTTAAGGTTTTGCTAAATTCATAGAAAAATATAGCAACATCTATAACAGTAGATTAGTTTTTATTAAATATAACATTGAATATATTGTGAGAGTATATTGAACTTTTGTTGACAATGTCACTATATTTTTTTCTATCATCTTGATCGAACTTAAAAAAATAACTTTGAAAAAAAATCAAAACATCTTAGTATAACATGAAACAAAGGTAAAACCATCTAGCCTAGAATATAAAATATGTGTCTAAGAGTGGTTCAAAATAATATCTTAAGTCAAGAAAAAAAAAAAGAAAGAAGTGGCCGGCGCGGGTAGGTGAAGCGAGCTGCGTGCATGAGCTCTCGTTCACGCATCTCTTACCTTTCCCATACAAAGCTTGCGGATCGATCGATCGATCCTTCCAGCAGCTAACTAATATATGTTGTATATATGGTATATATGTTGTATCCATACCCCTATCTAATATACTAGTATGAGTATCTATTTATCTACTGCTAGCTAGCTCGGTTTGGTTTGATGTAAGCAGAGTATATAATAATTAATTTACTACTAACTAACTGCTTAATTAGCTTTGCAATTAGTTAAAATGCAGATATACCATATATCACATGAGATATATATATTGCAAGAGAGATAGTGTAGTTTGGCACTGGTACCGGTACGTGCCAAACTACAATCATATATATCCATCCATACATGGACGGTTGGTACGTGCTCGATCCCTCTGAGAAAATTAAATTGATGATCGATCCAAGGACCTCCAGCTGCCTGCCCCTGCCCTGTCAGCCAACTTTTCACCCCTATTGTTTGCCTTTTTTTAAAAAAATAAATAAATTATATATTTATAAAAGAAAAATAATTTATAAATACTATATTATATATATATATATTTAACGGTCTAAAAGCAAAGGGTAGAAAATAAACTAAGATAAGAAAACATCAAATTAACTTGAAATTGAAATTTTAAATTTTGGTTCATAAGAAAAACAAAAGTAAAAAAAGATTAGGCCCTTTTTGTTCGGTTTAATCACTGACTTTTACTGTATTTCCCTGACCTCTAATCCGCTGTGACTGAGATAACCAACCACCAAAATTTGATGGTCTCTTTACAAGTTAGAAGAACATGTTGACCGGTGTTGATCCAACGGATGGCACTAATTAATCCCCACATCGCACGGCACCTCTAACAGCTGGAAGAGCTAGGGCCCCACCCGTCAGACAAAAAAAGGATTATAAATAAAGGAAGCAAAGGCGCCTTTCTTCCTCAATCTCAAGGAGAGGAGAGGAGGCAGCTCACACCATTCCATCCCCTCCTGCTCTTCTTCTTCTTGCTGCACCCATCCATCGTTGTCCTCTTGGATCTTCCCATCCATCACCTACAAGTGGGCGTGTGAAGTAAGAGAGAGAGAGAGAGGTCAACCTTGACGTTAGTAATTAGCAGGCACAGCACAAGCCCCATATATCCCGTGATCCTTCAGTTCAGACCAGCTAGTACCGAGCTGTACGCTGTAGCTGCCCGTGCGTAAGAGCTCCATCTCATTTTATCAAGAAAGCTCTCACCTTTATAGCTAGCTAGCTGCCCCTGTGCTGCGCCCGTGCCTGCCAAAACCAGCATCTGTTCGATTCGATTCGATCGGATCGCCATGGGCAACTGCTGCGGAGCCAAGATTAGCTCCGACGCCCTCTCCCGGACCGAAGGTAATTAACCCTCTTCATCTTTATTTTCACACGCATCATCTCGTCTAGTTAGTACTGTTCTTCATTCAACATGTTTAGAGGCATGGATGATTTGGAAGGGAAGAGGTCACCTCTGTTGAGATATCGTTTCTAGCTTGAGGTTGTTGAAATGTAGTAGGTGAGTCATGGCGGTCTCCAGTTCAAGAGCAGTGCGTGCTTTCAGGGCATACCAGTCTATCCTACTAGCTGTCTTAAATCACGATTTGGCTTCTCCCACCATCGTTTTCTTTACAAATCATATAGTATATAATCTATCCTTTCTTTTTTTTTTAATTTGTAGAGTTTTTTTTTTTAAAACGATCTTTTGTAACATGCAGTTGATGAATTAAACTCTCGTTCTTATTATGGTGGTCGTTTCAATCTGAAAATTAAGAATGTTGAGAGTTGGTGGTGTGGCATGAAAAATTGATATCGGTGAATCGGTCAGGGTCAAGAAGAAGCAGGAAGGGGGCGGGGCTGAGCTCGTCGAGCAGCCGGGTGTCGTCGGCGTCGGTGCCGGCGACGCCCACCCCACGGAGCGAGGGCGACATCCTGCAGTCGGCGAACGTGAGGAGCTTCGCCTTCACCGAGCTGAAGACGGCCACCAGGAACTTCCGGCCCGACAGCGTGCTCGGCGAGGGCGGCTTCGGCTCCGTCTTCAAGGGATGGGTCGACGAGAACACCTTCGTCCCGACCAGGCCCGGCACCGGCATGATCATCGCCGTCAAGAAGCTCAACCAGGACGGCTTCCAGGGCCACAGGGAATGGCTGGTACGTAATTTTACCATTTCTTTCTCTCTTTCTCTGTATTGCCTCAATTATTAATGAAAACAACAAAATTTGTTGCTTAGAAATAACCTGCCTCTTGCATTTACAGGCTGAAGTGAACTATCTTGGGCAACTGTCGCATCCCAACCTTGTAAAGCTCGTAGGCTACTGCCTCGAAGATGAGCAGAGGCTTCTTGTCTACGAGTTCATGCCTCGGGGGAGCTTGGAGAATCATCTTTTCAGGAGTAAGTCTCTGCCTTTCTTTTTACTTAATAATTCACCTCTTCTGCATTAGCATTAGTTTTGATGTCATTACTACTGATTCTGATTGAGGAAGGTAGCTGATTTTGAATTTTCTCAACTGAAAGTCTGAAACGGATGGTGGTGTTGACAAAGTTTGGACGGCCATTGTCATGCAGGGGGCTCACATTTCCAGCCACTCTCGTGGAATCTTCGAATGAAAGTTGCTCTTGGAGCAGCAAAGGGACTTGCCTTTCTCCACAGCGACATGGCCAAAGTTATCTACCGTGATTTCAAGACATCTAATGTTCTTCTTGATTCGGTACATATACATTAACTATCCTTTCTTTTGAGTGACAAAAGAGGTGTTGATCTATATAGTTTCGTTGCCTGAATCTTCTGTTCATATCACAGAACTACAACGCAAAGCTGTCTGATTTCGGGTTGGCAAAGGATGGTCCGACTGGTGACAAGAGCCATGTCTCAACAAGAGTTATGGGCACATACGGATACGCCGCTCCTGAATATCTTGCGACAGGTAAGAATTCAGTTTTCAATGACGTTCACTGCAGTCGCCAAATTTCAATTTGATTATTCTGCTTTGCTGAAACCTTTTATACAACTATCTGTAGCATTCCAGTTGTTACTATACGTTAAAAGGTCGTGCCTTTTTTTAGTTAGTTAAAGGCCAGGTACTTTTTCGCAAGACAATCTGCATTTCCCAGGGTTGATAGCTGTTGTTGTTATGCAGCAGCAGTAGGTATATTGTCTGGATTAAAAGTTGTGATAAAAGCTGGTCCGTTTGGCAGCTTGTGCTCGTCCTGAAGCACTAGAGGAAGCAGTAAAGAATACTCCTCTCCTGCTGAGAGTTGAAGTCATATTTGTTAGGTTAGGTGCAGACAACTCGTCCAAATTTGTCATGGTTTCAGACCTAACCGGCTGGCCAACTGTGGACTGGACCCTTCAGCACATGTGCTAAACCAAATCACACATAGTTTAATTACTCCAGCCGCAGGTGATCATCCATAGAATTAAAAAAAAATGCTGCACAATCTTGTACTACTAGCTAGATAAGCAAGCATGCATGCAGCCGAAAAAGACTTTGAGGACTTCAAAATTAATTAATTCCGAGTAGTACCAATTAAGTCAAAGTTGTAGTGCGGTTATTCATATGATACAACAGTACTATTTGTTCAGATGAGCTGTCTAAACTTGTTAATTGTCGGCTACGCTGCAGCATCTGAACATCAACGTCAGCCAATGAGCTCCAAAACGGAATCTCTTATCTGAATAATAATTCTTGATTAGTGTGTTTGATCAAAATCCTACTGTGCAGGGCATCTGACCGCGAAGAGCGACGTGTACAGCTTCGGCGTGGTTCTGCTCGAGATGCTGTCGGGTCGCCGTGCGCTGGACAAGAACCGGCCCTCCGGCGAGCACAACCTGGTGGAGTGGGCGCGGCCGTACCTGACGAGCAGGCGGCGCATCTTCCGCATCCTGGACGCGCGGCTGGGCGGCCAGTACTCGCTCGCCGGCGCACAGAAGGCGGCGGCGCTGGCGCTGCAGTGCCTGTCCGGCGACTCGAGGAACAGGCCGACCATGCAGCAGGTGGTCGCCGCGCTGGAGCAGCTCCAGGATGCCAAGGAGACGTCTCATCAGCCGCAGAGCAAGATGACGCTGGCCGGCCGTGGCTTCAACGGCAGCGGCAGCAGCTGGTCGCGCGGCAACAGGCGGTCGGAGGCGACGCCGGTCAATGGCGGCGGCAGGTCGGCTCGTCCGAGGCGGCTGTCGGCAACGGCATCGTCTCTGCCTGAGTGAGCTGCCATTGCCACGCATGCATGCTTGTAGATTCCTGATGGTGATGAGTGACACTTGTAAATCATGAGGCATGATTGATTAATTTCTGTACGCATGCTGCTTAATTTTAGTTTGCTACATAAGCTTCTTCCTGCTGCAACGCAAATCCGATCGAGTCTTCTCCTTCCTTGTGCATGTACGTAGTTGTTGTACAGCATCTTTTCTTTTTTCTTTCTTTTTGTCTGCTTTAATTAATTCACCAATTCTGCTGTACTGCCTTGAATGAAATCCAGAAAGAAAAATGAAAGAGAAAGTACGGCAAAATTCAGTTTGCTCTTTTTCTGCTGGAGTGAGCTGCTTTAATGCATTTGTCAAGCAGCAAGCAATGGGCAGAGCAGTAAGATGCATTTTATTTATTTGTGAATAAAATGTTGATAATGTAGTACAGGTCAATTGTGACAATGACTGCTCCAACTGCACAAATCGGTGAACCAATGCTATTTATTAAAATTTTGTGAACGTAACACTTTTAGATGCGATAGCCTCCTACAGCCCCGTGGCATTGGAAGCTCCTTCCCATTTTTTCCAGCTGTTGCATTTTAACTTTTCAATTCTGCATGACCTTGTAGGATGGCATTTTCTTATCACCTCTGTATCTTCCCATCCTGACTCCCTGCATCGCCCTATACATACTCAGCCGTATATATGCATCATGTTAATAAACTGTTTTGATAGTTTGATATTCCCTTTTGTTTCCAGTTAAAAGACCTTCTGTCTTTACCTATATATATATATATATATACACGTGTTAATGAATTTAGGCCAAACATATATTGATATATAAATAAATCCCTTAAAAAGTTTTGTAATATGCTACGGGGAGAGAGTAGCAAATTTTACGGTTGAGCGACACGTCTCGATCTCGGCCCACAGTGGAGTGAGACAGAATGAAATGGAATGTTTCTCTGAAGACTAGATGGGCCGGGCCGGGCCGGGCCGGGAACAGAAGCAAATCGGCCGAAATGAAGAGAGAGACAGAGAAAAGCGATGAGAGAAGCGGATGAGATGAGGCAGCAAAAGCAGCGCAGTTGAGTTTCCAACCGCCAAGCAGAGAAGAAGAAAGAGAATGGCCGCGCCGCAGCAGGTGCCGATACGCGCCGCCCCGCTCGCCCGCGCGCTCCGGACGCGCGTCGCCGCCGCCGCCACTTCGTCTGCGAGGTCCCCGGAAGCTTCCCAACGCGCGCTCCTCGGCCTCTCCGAACCGGAGCTCCGGCAGCTCGCCGTCGACCTCGGCCAGGTACAAGCGCCTTCCTTCGATTTGCTTTTGTCCTGCGCCGCGCGGCGCCCCTCCCCTCATGCATCTTTTTGCAGCAAAGCTACAGGGGCAAGCAGCTGCACGACCTCCTCTACAAGTCCAGGGCCAAGCACATCCAAGATTTTAGCCACGGTGACCGCTAAACCTCCTGCACGCCGCCTGTTTGTTGTTTTGCTCCGTCATTCTTGTGACCGCCTCTGCCTGTTTGTCTCCGCAGTGCCAAAGGTTTTCCGGGAGGCGTTAGTTGGTGCTGGCTGGAAGGTTGGCA
Source organism: Oryza brachyantha (assembly GCF_000231095.2). NCBI lineage: Eukaryota > Viridiplantae > Streptophyta > Magnoliopsida > Poales > Poaceae > Oryza > Oryza brachyantha. Next base: position 33,320,307 of record NC_023163.2, on the reverse strand, counting down.
GGTCACCAGTGCACCATGCTGTGACGGCTTCTGATGGCACTACCAAGGTAAATGCCTCCTTGTCACTTGTGACTTGTGGCTCCAAACTATGTTCACTGGTCAATGGTCATATTGGAGCCTATAAGTCGGAGGTTATGATCTTACAATTCTGTAGTCAGCGAAAACTGTTATTCAAAGATATATGCAAGTCTTGTGCGTGTTCCCAAAAAACTGTCATGGAGCATGTCGTGTGCATGATAGCTGTCGATCGTGCTTGCCAAATTTGAGGGCTGTAAACTCTCCCTTTCTGTTTGTAGATACTTCTCAAATTGGAGGATAACAGATTGATTGAGACGGTAGGAATCCCGGTCGATGATGACAAAGGCCCATCAAGACTCACTGCCTGCGTTTCATCACAGGTGCTGTGATATTCATACAACCTCAGATTTTCGAGATTATTGTAGCCAGTGTGCATGCATGTTTTACTCCCTGCTGCTGCAGGTTGGCTGCCCCTTGCGTTGCTCATTTTGTGCCACTGGCAAGGGAGGGTTTTCAAGAAACCTTCACGCGCATGAGATTGTTGAGCAGGTCCTCCACAACCCACCTAATACAATGTTTGCTGTTGAAAAAAAAATTATGTTTTTCTTGTGCTACAGATTGATGTTCTGGCCTTGCAGGTTTTGGTCCTAGAAGAGATGTTCAAACACAGGGTGACAAATGTAGTGTTCATGGGGATGGGTGAGCCTATGTTGAACCTGAAATCAGTTTTAGAGGCACACCGATGCTTGAACAAGGTTTGTCAATATTGACAAAATTAATGTCTGTAGTTCCTTGTGCTCAAGTAGTTTCTGTGAATCAGTGTCATTGTACCATAACTTCTTATGCCTTTCAACTTGATTTTTTCCTTTGTTTTCAGGAACTAAAAATTGGGCAAAGGATGATAACAATCTCCACAGTAGGTGTTCCCAATACTATAAAAATGTTAGCGTCTCACAAGCTTCAGTCAACACTAGCAGTCAGGTATGCTCCTAAAAAGATATAAAATAGAAAACCTGGCTTCACACAAGGATGCAGAATGTAGTTTCATTTTGGACTTCCTAGTTCCTACTTGCCAACCTGCCTTAGTGCTCGTCTTTTTTTTTTTTTGCCCCTTTTCAATGTCTAAACTCTGTCTTATTTGTTTGTGCACTCTGCTTGCTGACTGGTGTACCGTATCGGAATCAGCCTGCACGCCCCAAACCAGAAACTACGGGAAACAATTGTTCCAAGTGCGAAGTCATATCCCTTGGAAGCATTAATGGATGACTGCAAGAATTACTTCCTCGAAACCGGACGAAGGGTATCCTTTGAGTACACTCTGCTAGGTATGCTCACTATGCCTGGATCCATGTGCTTAAGATGAAGAATGGCTAAGTCTCCAAACTAACGCGCCTGAACTGAATTCCCTCCAGCTGGGATTAATGACGCAAAGGAACATGCTGAAGAACTTGCAGAGCTACTGCGTAAATGTGGCGGTGGTTATCATGTGAACCTAATTCCTTATAATCCGATACAAGGTTCTGAATACAAGAGGCCCTACAGAAAAGTGGTACGCTATTGTCTATCATGCCTATTAGTTAAGGACAAAGGGGTTGTTCAATTTGAGTTGCTGGTATTTATTCTGGTGATGTGTACAGGTTCAAGCCTTTGTTGATGCGCTAGAAGCACGGAAGATAACCGTAAGCGTTCGACAAACCCGTGGGCTTGATGCTAATGCAGCCTGTGGGCAGCTAAAAAATGAGTTCCAGAAGAATCCACTGCTTGAATCGTCGCCTTCCTCAGAGCCCAACCTCATACCAGCTTGATGATGGCCATGCACAGTGATTGCAGATCATCACACTGTAAAGCTGATATTGTTCGTCTTCGACATTCAAGACTCGATGTATTGAATTTTCAACCGTTATAAAGTAGTAGATGATATATTAGTGCCACATGAGGCTGATATAGAAAGAATCGTTATGGCATGCATATTGCATAGAATGTGGAATCTGCCTTCCATTCTGAAAAAAAAACCCTGTTCCTGAGTATCTATACGGCATGTGCCCACAAGATAGGGATATTTCCATACGGCTTAATTCTGGGATGCTCAAATGGAAGGAAGATTCAACATTTCAATTCATTTGTGGTACCAGACGTCCATACATTTGCTGTGTATCTTTACTATAAGACCCTCAGAGCTTGCAAATAATGTACAACAATTTACAGTATACACAGTGGCATTTAATAAACCTAAATGCACATATGTTAAAACATAAAGCTTCACTCTACGATTGCTACAACTCTGTTTAGGAGATTTGGGCCAAACGCAGCATCTTCAGAGTTCACCTTAACAGTGAGGTCCAGTGGTTCCGATATATGCCCTTCCGCGATGATGGTAATTAGGCTAGGGTTTGAAGTGCTCATGATTTCGCTGCTGAATCGCCAGCATAAGCCAGAAGCATCGTCAATGCTGAAGGTCACTGGCATATCCATTGAAACCAAGTGAAAGTTGGCATTGTTCAGTATTTTTGATGCAACGCTCTGGGCTATCAGAAGGTTCTTATCAGCTTGCTCTGTATCATCGATGTGCTCAAGCTTCTGAAGATGATCTTTGAAGGTGCACCTATGGTGATTTCATCATATTAGTTCTAGCATATATAGTTGATAGAAGTAATCATGAAGTCTAATTTGAAACTTGAAAGCAAGGAAAATGCCTAAGAAACTCGTCCCTGCTTTTTTTATTATTCTTGTATTAAGGAAAACCTATAAGCAATACTAATAGAAAGCAATTGCAGATATGCAACATAATCTCTTCTTAATCATGGAAGCTTAAGAAGGTGTTATGATATTATTAGGATAAGCCCTAAATGCTGAACCTTCAGAGAAACCAATACCGGTAAATAAAGCTAGCAGAATGTCTCCTTTAGTCCTTTTGTTATATTACTAAGTGTGAATGTTAGTCTCGTAACATGAAAAGAAGTATAACAAAGTGGAGATTGCTGACCTTCTAGCATACTCATACATTCCCCGCAGCTGGTTTTCCTTGCATAGAAAGGCATTTAAGTCCATAGGCAGTGGCCGCACAAAATAAGCTATGTCAGGATGAAGTTTTGCTGGATGCCTTTTTCCATTGCAGAGCACATACAACTTAAGGGGCAATAGATGATGATGGAAGTGAACCTGAAGAATCATTTTTGCTGCTTGTTGAGGAGCCAACAATTGTATCTCTTTATCAAGAACAATAGTTGGAACGCTGCAGACCAAGATGATTACAATAAAAGAGACAACAATCAAAACAAGTTAATAAGGACAATCACAGAATACCACTGCAAGAATCTGATGACAAAGGAAATGCTGTTAAAATGTACTAATTAGAGATGGATCATACCTTGCAGATCCTTGTAATGTTTGGTCCAAGCCATCCTCACTACCAGAAGCCTCATCAGATTTAATTGTTATATCGACCAGTTCGTCTGATGAAACGTTCTCAAAGAACAAGTCTAAACATATTAGCAAGTGTGATACGGGTGAAACCTCAGATGAAAAGGCATAAAGAACACTTAGACCATTACTACTAGATGGGTCTAACAATTTATGCAATTTAGGTTTTCGCTCAAAGCTCCGATTGGTAAATGACACTCTGGCAGATGATGTCTGTGTAGAAGCCTGAACTGGCTCAGCAGGAGCCTCATCAAGCCATGTTTCCAATGCTGACTTAGACATTAATTCAGTCAAATCAGTAGTGATGAGAGATGCAAAATTTTCCTCAACATCCCTAGTTGTCTGACCTTGATCAACCCTTGCATCATAAACATGAACCAGAGGATCTTCTTGATTATCATTTTTGTTAGATGCAGCAGCATCCCTGTCAGATGAGCCACCACCTTCACTCTCTGAATCATAAACAGAACCACTATCATATGTTGAAGATCCAGATTCAGCACCAGAATTATTGCTTTCAGAAGAATTGCCTACTCCTCTGGTTGGTTCCATGGTCTTGTGAATTAATTCCATACTTTGAGGCTTTGGAAGCTGTGCGTAACCAGGAGCTGCATGAAGAACAACCTGTGACAAGGAACCAGGAAGATAAATCCGGTAGCTGTTGGTGTAACAGAATGTTGGTGGTATCTTCCCATCAAATATATGATTAGCCAGTCCCTTAAACATATCTTCATTACGTGATTGACATGAGTCATTTCCATTAAAATAGGTTATGCAGTGTGGCAGAAGTTTTGATATAAAACGAGCACGATCACGGACATCATAATTCAAATCACATGTTGCCAACTTAATGACATGGGCCATTATCTTTTTGAATTCTTCTAAGTTTTCTTCAGGAGAATGCATTATAACCTGTATAGGGAAACCAATTAGCAACTCTGGGTAAAAGAAGGAACCTTGTGATTTGGGGGAGAGATGGAGGATGGAGGGACCTTTGCAGCAGCATTTAAGATTTGAAGCTTTGTCTCAAGCACTTCAGCAGCAAAGGACCATGCAAGATACTTGAAGACAGCAAGAGCCATCTTTGGAATGAGATTTCCTATGGAGCTATACTCTCCAAATATCCAAATAATCAGGGATCGTGCTGCAGGCTCTTTAATTTTGTCCAGACAGCGGACCAAGCGTACGATCACCTTAAGGAAATAAGGCGGCCAAGATATCAAATCAAGATATAAATAAGGAACAAATACTGAAATACATTCATACAATAGCACAAAGTAACACCAATATTCCATATTTACTAATAATATTGTATATGGTTTCAATAAATACATAACCAGATCACAAAAAGAAGATCCCCCTCACAAATACCAAAGTCACTCAACTATTGAAATAATTAAACATGTACTTAAGATAATAGAACTACCAGAAATAGTGTAACATGCCTCATTGAGAAGTGTTTTCAGGGCTGTTTAGCTTACGGGGCTAAGTAAACAAAAATGAAACATGGGAGGCAAACTGAAAGGTAGGTGACTTAAAGGGAGTTTGATGGACTATCCTTTTCTGTCTAAACTAAGAGAAGAAAATAAGCTACATCATATCATCTTAAATTCCTATGCTGAATATGTTTAAAATCCTTGCACTCTTCAATAATCAAGCTATGAGTTATAACTAATAGAGGAGCAAAATAGACCGTTTCAATGCAAGCTGATCAAGGAAAAACCATAGGCCATATAATACATCAAATGATCAAAGTGCATGCTGTGACTACATTACTGGTTGGGCATCATGAGGTCAAATCAAATATGCATTATCCATACACTGAGAAGTATACAAATGAGACACAACTATGGAGTTACAAGTTTGCTAAACTTATTTAAAACGAATACCTTTTCATGAGATGCTGGATCTGTTCTCACTATTGCTTTGATAGACAAAATTGCTTGAACTAGAACAGCAGCTTCTCCATCAAAGTGAGCAGAATTACTTATAGATGATTCTGTAACATAAATTGAAATCAAACATTGTTTTCAAGAAGAATCATTCACTGCAAAAGCATGCAGAAATGGAAGTGTTACCATAGAATACTAGTGCCAAAAGCCCCTCAAGGCAAGTGGTAGTGATAGAGGGAAGCTTCTGGGCACACAGCGCAATGGCAGCAACTGTGTCTGCCACAAATCTTCTATCCGGATCTTTAATATAATCCTGGCAGGAATAAGCAATACAAGAACATGCACAAACAGGATGAGCTAAAAATAACAAACTATACCAATATTTTTAAGATAAATATTATTGATCATATTAGGGAGTGGACAACAATGTAAGAAAAAATTCAGAAATATATTGCTTATTATGCATAAAATTCAACATGAAAAGGTAATTTATTTTCAAAACTATATTGACACACTATATCATGATATTATTTGGTTACCAGTAACCATAAAACTTCTAAATTAAGCATCATTTGAGAATCAGATAAAACATTGCGGGCCACTGGGACAAGTGAAAAAGTGAAATATAGAGCATATATTGCTTTAACAAACAAGTACCTGAAATTCTTCAAAAATTGCTGGAATAGAGGACTCGGTGGCTATGGTGGTCAGTATTTCAAGCTTCAAAGCCTTCGTCTGATATGGATCTGAAGCGCATATGAAAAAATCTTCATAGAACGGAGCAAACAATTGTGGTGCTGTCTTGGCAAAAACTATCATGTTGCCAAGCATCTGCAAGAATTAAAAAAGTTTTCAGATCAAGTAAACATTTAAGTGAGAGAGCACAAACATTTCAAAGAAATATCTTGGTATTTGATTCCCAAAACAAAATTAAAACTATGTGCAACATAATAGCTTCATCCAACCCAAAGTTGTGAATGCTAATTGACCATGGGCATGTCTTCTATAATGGGTTCGAAACATCAGTAGAAACAGAAAGTAAGGTTGACAGTGTCCCAGACGTACTTGGGATTTTAAGGATTTTAATTCGGTTACAGTACTACGTAGCATGCTCAAAAGTTGGTTGGTTTGAATACAGGTATTTCTTTACATAAAACTAGAAAACCGGTTAGGTTCACCAAGCCTACACGTAATGTTGAAATGGTTTTATCAAAAGTCCATGGCAGTATTCACAATGAATCGACAATATAAAACACGCTTGGCTCCATATTTCTTCTGAGTTGAAATCCAGGATACAGAACCAGGAAGAAAATTTTGGCATTACCACATATGTTGCATCAGGAGACGAGCGTAGAGTAAATAAAATTGGCCCAACAACTCTATTCAGTTGGTCAACTGGAGCCATGATCCAATGAACACTTGCTGCTGCAAGTATAACTCCACTGTTTCGGCTCCACAGAAGAGGTGATGTGCATTTCAAAAGTAGTGCAACATCATTGTTTGTGCTACTGGTCACTGATGAACAGTTGATTGTGTCACCTTCTAAACATCCTGAATATTCTTCGATATAATGTCGAAACAATGTGATGGCTGATATAGTGCCACAAGTTTCATTGCCAGCTGAATCTCCACTGCCCTGGCTCTCCAAACGCAAATTGGAAGCAAAAATTGAAGAATCCTTTACCAATCCATGTTTAGCTATTACATATCGCAATATGATATCAATTAGAAGAATCTGAGCCCATTCTTCAATATCTGGGAGTGTCTCACATAGCCTTTGGAAATGCTTTGCTATCAAGGGTAAACAATTTGGACAAACTGAATTGAAAGCAACAGCAGTAGCTCCCACTACTCCAGGGGAGTTGTCACTGAACAAAACATCTACAGTCTGCAACGATATTAGCATCCTTCAGAATTCAGATACGTATTCTGCTCAGCATCGATGCACAGAAAAAAAGGGTCAGACTAGACATACCTCTTCCAAGGATGTAGTTTCCTCTGGAAGTAAGTCGTGGAGCTTACAAAGTGCATAGGCAACACATTTTCGAACATACGCCGATGGGTCCCTTGCACATTTCTTTACAGCCACTAACACGAGTGGAGCAACGACATGCAGTCTAATTCCAGCCATAGTTCGTAGTGCCCATGCCCTCACTAATGGGTTAATATCAGATAAATCCTTCTGAAATATGTTAATAGAAAGAAGAGCTTCATTTTGGCGCCTGTAGTAACAACAAGCAAAAAAAGGAAAAGGTGAAATCACTTCAGCAGCAAGTCAAGATCACAGGAAGTCGCAGTTTGAATCTGTTACTCAAAATTACAGTTCAGTTGACAGAAGTATGGAAATTTTCGTCATAAGATTATCTATCATTACAGTTACCTAGCTCACCTGTAAATACTTTCTGCATCACTAGTCACTACTCCTTGTATAAAACTCAGAGCGATTTTTTTCTCCCTTTCTCAAATTTGAATAAGTTACTCAAAATTATAGTTAGTTGAACGAAATGTGGAAAATTTCATCGTCATATTGTCCATCGGTACAGTCACCCGTCCGTAAATACTTTCTGCATCACTGATCAGTACTACTTGTACAAAACCGAGAGCGATTTTTGCGGCTTTCCCAAGCGGATAGAATATCGTGAGCAATGAATTGTAAGCAGGATGAGGCAGCTTACTTCTCGGCGTAGTGGAGGAGGTATAAGTAGACGAGCTTCTTGACCTCCAGTGACTGCGACGCCACATTCTTGACAACCTGCGGCTCACGCAGATGAGAAGCGACTGACGAGGCGCGGTGCGGTGGGAAGGAAGTATGAACGAAGGAAGAAGCGAACCTGCGGGAAGTGGTGGGAGACATCGACGCCCTGGGCGATGAGGGCGAGGAGGCGCTTGAGGGCGTCGAGCTTGTCGGCGTCGAAGCGGGAGTCGAGCAGGGTGGGGATGGAGGCGTCGTCGGGGTCGTCGTAGAGGTGCGCGTCCGTGCCCATCCGCCCCACCACCCACGACGCCGCCGCGCCGCTCGCCTGCAGCCCAAACATCTCCCTCCGCCGACCGCCGTCGCCTTGGATCTCGCCTCGCCTCGCCTCTCTACTCTAGTCTCTTCTCGGAGACGAAGACGACACGAGATATCAAATGGGCCTCCAGAAAGCCCAAAATGCTACAGGCCCACTAGGATGGCCCACGGCCCAGTTGGAGGGGATAAATAAATAAATCCGCACGTGGCTTTTCTCGCTTGGGAGGCAAAAATTTTTGAAGTGCTTCGCCTCCGATGCCAACGGCCAGCACCATCGCCGCCGCCGCTCCGATCTCCGGCTGCGCCACCATGGAAGGAGGCGGAGGCGCCATCGAGCTGCGCAGGAGGATGGCGGGGCAGTGCCTGGCGTTCGAGCGGCAGATCTCCGACGGCCGCGAGCGCACCAGGGCGGCGGCATCCGCGTTCAGCGCCGCCATCCTCTCCGCCCGCTCCCTCGCCAACCACACCGTATCCCAACGAGGTGTCTACTATCTACATTTCTTCTTCAGTATCGATATGCCTGGACTGGATTTGGTTGATTGGTTGGCTGGTCGCTCTCGCCTCGATTCGACGGTATTAGATTTAGGTTTTGTGTGGGATCCGCGGGTGCGATTTCTGTGTTCCTTCACCATTTCGGAAATTAGACTTCCCAAACGTCGCGTACTGCGCTGTGCGTGTGGAGGGCATGGTAATTTTTTTTCCTTCTCAGATTCCTGCAATTAGTTTGTTGCTGAGTGCGCAGTAACTATTCAATCAATCTTCAGGTGAGCCATTCCAAGCGATTTGAGAGTAGAATTCTATTTGGCAATGGAATATGGGGAACTAATTTGGCTTGTTGCATGTTTTGATGACAGAACAATTCAACGAACTAAAGGATCAGCTGCGGAAACTTGAAGCCAATTTTGCAGAAGCAGTGTCCAGTAAGTACAGCCTTTTCCTCACTCAAGTGTTTTGTGATATTCTTCAGAAATAAGCAAAGCTATGGAAGGTCTAAAATCAATCAAACTTCATCTGCAGTCCAAGTTAGCAAAATGACAAAGTATGAGCTTACTCGTGAATCAATTTCGCGTGCAACTGCAACTAATGAGCAGCTCAGAAGCTTACTCATGGATCAGAGGGCCAGAAGAGATGAATATGCAGACGCCATATCAAATCAACTTGAAGGTAACATAAGTTCATGAGTTCATGGTTGTAGTACAGAAATTTGGAGTGCGATAGGTAACTTCATGACTTACAGTTCATTCGATCTGTTTGGTATAAGGCTTTTCTTCAGTTGGGCACAAGTCAGTTCCATAATCATAGTCTTTTAATGGACATTTATTGGCGGTTTATTTTATTAAAAGAACACCGGTTTTGGTGCATTGGCACACACAACTATTACCTGATCTCTAAAACCCAAACTGCATAGAGAATTGCAACTTTGCAAGTGCTTTGCGAGTTGTTTTGTGCTCTTAGGTCCAATATATCATATTCTTGAACTTTTCTAATGATCTAGTCTATGTTTTTATGTATGCAATTTTAGCTGTGTCTATGCCAATTTTGGTTACCTTTTCTGAATATTTACCGGGCGATACAAAAACTGAAATATATAGGCCTTAATATCTCTTCATCTGCTGGCAGTTATTGACGCCCTTGAAGCTAAAAGTGATGCAACAGGGAAAAAGAACCTAGAAGAGGCTATTATGTGGTACAAAAAGTTCCTTGGTTTTCAAGTTGTTGGAGGTGAAGGTAATGGAAGTTTTAGTGATATTGCCAATTAAATTAGCTCAATGTTATCTCTGCTGACAAAGTGACAATTACATTTTTTTCAAGGAGTGAGATTTGTCTTCAACAAAATTGACATCCAGAAGCCTGATAATGAATATTTATTTTGCATAAAGATCAACAAAGATAGATACAGCCGTGAGTTACAACTATCTAATTTATATTATTACATTATATTGTTCGGTTTCAGTAAAAGTTTTGTTGCTAACGACTTTTTGTGTTGATAACAGTGCTTCAATGCATTCCATTTCTGAATGGCTCTGAAGAATTGGTGAAGGATTTAAACTGCAATAATGATCTGTTCAAGTTTGTAAGAATCATGAGGGAGAGGTTCCAGACTGCTGTGATCAATGGTACTCAATATTGCATGCTTTCATAAATCTGCATTGAGTTCCTTTCCCCCAACTGGCAGTTTAGGGATTTTTTTTTTTTGGGGCCTTAGAGTAACTCTGTAAGTGAGGTTGGAACAATCTTAAGAAAAACTGCTGCTATAGGGGTCGTAAGTAATAAACCTGGTGTCTATAAAATCGTACTAAGAGATCAAAAACTCTATATCTTGTACGAAATTCATCCTGAAAAGGATATGGGTACCACATCTCTTTGTAGAGATGTGAACCCCTTATCCTGTATCCACGAGAAACCTCATAGCTTCAGGAAATTTTGAACAACAAATTACAGAGATTCCATATAACAGGATAAACAATCAATTATCCATTTCCTAAAGTCAAATGGACAATTGGACATAGGTCTGACTCTTTCGTGATGAGAGGTTGCCTAGTTTTCCAGGTTTTCAGAGTTAAACAGAAAAGCTGTAAGGTGTAAATACACTGGTTATCCTGTTTTCATGTAAACTTTGGTGTTGTCTACAGGTCTTCTTCCTGCTAGCTCATTCTGCTCAGACACATCATCCGTAACAGATTCATCACCATCGATTTTATCAAATGATACTGGAAGTGAAAGTACCACTACAACCAACAGAAATCATTCTCAAAGTCGGGCAAAATATCGAGATAATCCTACTAAGAGAGGAGCCAATCCTAGCAATTTTCTATCTAGCATTCGCCGCTCCCCACGTGTTGTGGTAAGTGCATTATACCGCCCCCTCTTTATAATTTTAGCTGGTTATTAATACTTACCTATTTATTGGTTTTCTGTTCACAGGCTGAAGAGGCAACCAGTGGGCACTAGAAACAGTCCAAGGGCCACTTGGGTTGCACAAGCTACAACTGACACTCGTGTACAATTTGATGCAATATGTCTGTAGGGTTCATGTGGTCATCGTAGGAACGACATTGAGTTTAGATGGCTGTGATGGAGTGATTTCACGCACAAAGAAGCTGAACGCGCTAGACGTGGGGAGATCCATCTCGAACTCCCCATTGTTCAGGTTTACTCCATCATCCTATGGCAGTAAAAAAACTGTATAGTATATATCTCGAACTCCCCTTCCGCAACAAAGCTGATCGTGTGTCAAATAAAACCTTCTGTGACCAATGCTTCTGAGCAGGGATGTACTAAGTATTTATCTGCTGTAAGCCTCCACCCCGTGCTGATAGTTCAGCTATGTTGGCACACTGGTCGCGCAAAGGGCGCAGATCTGTGGCTGATGTGAAGGCATTCCAACCTTTCATTGACATCAGTTCACAAGCATAGACTGACTAGCACAGGAATAAGTCCACTTAAGATCCCTCAATTTAACGATCTCTCAATTTAACGTGCAGTTTGTTTTGCATCCCTCAACCTAAATACCAGAAATGTCCAAGGTTCCACGGCAGTATGTAGCATTTTTCTTCCTTGTTTTGCTGACGTGGATATGGCTGGGGCTCACATGTCAGGACGCCCTTGGGGAATAATAGACGGAGTTAAATATGAGGACACGATGTCCTCATCGGGCCCTACGTCCCCAGCGTCGGCTTCACCGGCGGCACCCGCTTCGGCGTCTACCTCGACACCGAGGAGGCCGACCACGCGCGCACCAAGGCCTTTAGCATCAACCTCCTTCGTCGCGGTGCGCGCAGCTAGGCCGTCGAGCTCCGCGCCGCCGTCGATCACATCTTTATCGCCCTCGAGAATGACCTCAACATGGAGGTCGGCGGCTTCTCGGTGTTCCTGCCCTTCCTCATCATGGAGGTTGGCAAGGCAGGCCGTGGCGACCTGCGGCGAAGGCTGCGGGAGGAGGTGCGTCGCGTGCTGGGAGACGGCGGCGAGGTCAGGTTCACGGCGGTGAAGGAGATGGCGCTGGTGCAGTCGATGGTGTACGAGGTGCTCCGGATGCAGCCGCCGGTGCCGCTGCAGTTCGGCTGGGCGTGGCGGGACTTCGTGCTGCGGTCACATGGTGGCACGGCGTACGAGATCGGCAAGGGTGAGCTGCTGTGCGGGTACCAGCCGCTAGCCATGCGCGACGCGGCGGTGTTCGACCGACCAGACGAGTTCGTGTCGGAGAGGTTTGTCGGCGACGACGGCGAGGCGCTGCTGCAGTACGTGTACTAGTCCAACGGGCCGTCGCCGGGGAACAAGCAGTGGCAGCCAAGGAGGTGGTCGTGGCCACGGCGTGCATGCTCGTCGCCGAGCTGTTCCGGTGATACGACTTCGAGTGCGACGGCACGTCCTTCACCATGCTCGACAAGAGGGAGCTCACTCCAAGCTAGAATGCCATCATTCTCATTGATCTCCTCATGCACATATGCATGTACAAATTAAATTAAATTCGAGTTGCTAGCTCTATATTTTTTTTTCTCTTTGAGCTACTCGTAAACAAACATATATCTCCTCTGTTCTTCTGTGCAATAAGTATTTCGAAGGTTTTACATGGATACGTACACATGATTCAAAATTACTTTGATAGTGATCCTAAATTTCCAGTCGAGAAAGCATGAAAGCAGAATCGCACGAAACACAAATACTACTACTACAGGCAGCTGCAGCCTGCAGGCCCCGCACCGGCGCACCCGCAGCCCGCAAGCTGTAGCTCGCCGGGCGCCGGCCTCTGCTTTGCGCGGTCCTCACCAGCCGGCTGCCGCATGGCCTGGCCTCCTCCTGTCCTCCGCTCCTCGGACCTCTGCGCCGGCGGCTGGGACGCTCCGGCGCTCCCTATCGCCTCTCGAAGGCTCGCCGTCTCGGTCATTGCGCGCCACGCCCACTCTCCTCTGGCGCGCTCGCCATCGGCGCCGCCCCCGCCCCCTCTCCACTCCATCATCGGCGCGACTCGCGAGTTGCCTCTCCTAGGGTTTGCGAGCAGTGCTACAACGCAACCTCACCTCTCCTAGCCAAACGAGACATTTAACTCCAACTCTCCAACAGCCTCATGACATGTGGGTCCTAGCCATGTCCACGTCAACGAAACAGGGCAGAAAATTGCTACATACTGCCTTGGGACCTCGGATGCACGATAAGAACAAGATAAGATGTACACATTTCTGGTATTTGGATTGAGAGATGCAAATTAATTGAGGGACGTCAACTGGACTTATTCCACTAGCACATCCATTGCCAAGTCGATGCCTGTAGTCCAGGCTGGACAGCTAGCTTCATCCAGTCGAATCATCTGGTTAACAACAGCAAGTTTTTCATCTATTTCAAAGAAATGACTTCTCTCAAGAAATGCTTGGCCTATCAAGGTTGACTTGTGGTGTGTATGCTTTATACATCATCAACCTAACAGCCAAAACTATTATCGAAGACAAACTGCGCCCCAAAGTCATCAGGTGCTCCCAACATGTTAATTACCAAACTACAACAAAACAAGTTCACCTGGAATACTATTGTCAGTTCATAGAACATCTCTTTATTTATTACTGGACAGTGGATAGTACATGAAGAGGAGTAGCATATTTCCTAAGGAGGTCATGACACTCGTCCTAATTAGCACATCTACTTTCAGACAGAAGAAAGCGCAGAAATGAGCTCTGAAAAATGATCCACTCATCTCAAGCTGTTCTCCATCAGGAACTGAAAGGGTTGCATTCATGATAGTTTTAAGCGATCACAGATGTCTCAATTCCAACTTTGCTTGAGTTCCTGACATCCTCATCCTTCACAGCCTCCTCCCACAGCTCAGGCAATGCTTCCTTCATGTTGTGAAGACTTTCCAAGGCATGGTCAGCACCTTTTATTCTTTCAGAAGTTCCAACCTGATACATTCACATTATGAGTTACTTACCTAAACATCGCGTTATCATTACACTCAAAATACATTAAACCAGGGATATTTACCAAGACGGTATGCATTCCTATTTGCTTTGCAGCCTGGATATTCCTGGCGCTGTCATCAAACAATATCTGATAGGTGTTTCAAGCATGTTGATCAGTTAACACACCAAAGAGGGCAAGACCTGTAATCATGAGAAATGAGCAGGCAGAAAAGTGCTTACCGATGTCTTGGGATTGATGGAGGCAACCTTGAGAGCTTGCAGCATGGCATCTATATTTGGTTTGCACAGGATTGGTGACTTTGGTAGTTCAACCCCAGGCTCTGGATGAGCCAGATGCTTCATTATATCAAAGATTTCAACCTGACCGGGTGCCAAAGGAGGGGATGTTGGGTTCAAGGTCTCAAAGCACACAACTCCTTCAAAGCAATCCTCTATTCCTAGCCTCTTGAGGGCCCTTGAAGCATGAATTCTGTCACCATTTGTGAACACCTGGTCAAAACAATTAAAATGTTATCATTAGAATCAAATAATTATCTTTCATACAGAACAAACTCAAGGTTTTTGTACATACAATTTTGCGGACTGGCAAACTCAGGAGAATGTTCCTAAGTACTGGATCAGGCTTGATTTTCTCATAAGCCAGCCTTCCATGAACATAGCTGCACAGCAAATGAAGCGATTAAGAATCCAGATTACTGGTGAAAACATGAAACATAAATTTTGGTGAGAAGTCAATACCTGTGGAAGTCGTCATAATCAAACTGGTACCCAACAGCCTGCATAATAAGATGAAAAGGAGCAATACTTTAGGGATAGGAAACAGCAAGGAAGATACGAATGTGGCAACTTTACTTTGCTGGGGAATAGAGTAAAGCACACAGACCCTTAAGCCGGCCATGGTAGTTCCATACTGCTTGTAGAGGAGGACGCATAGCTCCAAACTGATGCTCTCTTCAACATCAAGCTTTTCGATCATATAAGCTGAAACAGCCAAACAGCACCACTTCATCAACACATCTCTTCTAACAAACGCAAAGACGTTAATACGTTGTGCAAACAGTCTGAATACCTTGGATGTTCCTCACAACGTCGGCTCCAATGCCGGAGGCCACCGGATACAGCGTGTCATCAAGATCTATAAATGAATACCAAGATGGTATGAATCGTTTTTTTTTTCTTTTGGAGAAAAGTGAGTTTTCTTTTTCTGAATGAAATTAGAGGCAACTGAGTGAAGAATTAGTGAAGCAATGAGTCGCATACCGAAGAGGAGGCAGTCACAATTGAGCTTCTGCTCCTTGTTGTACTTGCCTTCGTACTCCATGTCGATCTGGACACGCACAGAAGTAACTCAAAATTTCTCAACTTTACTTCCCAAATAAACAATACTAGTACTAGCGCATAACAGATACAGGATTGAAGACAGATATCCGATTCAGATCTAAAGCCATGGCGTTACAGGCCGGACTACCACACGATCAGATCCCCAATCAACTCCCGGCATCCTCGACATTCTACTAGAAAATAAAAGGAGGAGTTTTGACTGGTGAAACAAGAACGGAACTGGATGGGAAAAAAAAACAGACCTGTGTGGATTGATGTTGTCACGAAAGCAGATTGAGAGATTGGTCGGCGCGGTGCGGCGGAGCGAAGAAAGCTGGGAAATTCTGGGGGGAATGGGAAGAAGAATGGCAGGGGCGGATGGGAGGATTGCGGTTGGAATGGAAGGGGCCGTGCCGTATATGTAGGGAGTGGAGTGAGGAGGCCGTCGCCGCGGCCGCGACCGGTGGGAAGGCGAAGGAAAGAGAGAAGGGCGGCGTGGAAAGGGAACCGTTGTGCCGTGCAAAAACCTTTTTTTCCCCTCTTATTTCTTCTTGTCCAGGGCTACACTGCGATCGGCAGTTGGGCTTAATTAGCCGCGCGAAAAACATGGTTTCATTAAATTAATATAATTATTTAAAGCAGTTTTTAGAAAATTTTTTAAAAATATAAAATGTTTAAGAGTTAAAGAAGTGTACATATGATAATATGGGTTACGATGTGTTGTTTGAAAATAACTATCTAAAAATTACTTTCAAAAATCATATTAATTTATTATTTATCGATGAGATATCTCGTTTTACATGACCAGCATCTTCTTTTTCAGTCACATCCAAACTATATGCCAAAATAATAATGCTGGTGTACCATTTTTCTTTGAAAGAACATCTTTGATGACGCTTTATTCTCCTAATTAAAAAATCCTTATGTGATATGACTCTTATTATAAAGGAATAGATAAAAGTGTTTTTCAAGGCAAGCTTTATGCATGCTAAACTCAAATTCTGGAAAAAAAAACATCCAAGCCTTCTTCCAAACGCAAAAAGAAAAAAGAAGGATTTCATAACAGCTCGATTGTTCTAAAATTTGTCAAAATTACTAAACGGGGCCACCGAATGGCACAATTAATGAGAGTAGTACACTAATGGCAGGTAGCAAACGTGACGAGATTCTTGGTATTTACAGTCAATGTCAACCATCAGATCCAATCCAACTATCCTATAAATGAGTGAACGGAAGATTTTACTGACGCAGGACACCATGGATTGCAGCTATAGATTGTTAGAAGTCAATGTCCTCCTTATCGTAGCAGCCGAGTGCAGTTATCTGTCCAAATCTTCTTCTCTTTTTCTGAAAGATCCAGTTATGTGTTCTAATCTGCTCCACAAAACAGAGCAGCGAGAGCTATGGTTGCCCAAAACCAAAGTTTCAGCCTTCCCTTGGCTTCTTGCTCCAAACAGCAACAAGAATTCTTACAATAGAATAAATAAATAAGTTAAGGAAGAAATGGTCTTTGTTGTTTGTATCAAAACTCACTTATTACAAGAGGAGTAGCAGCCTGGTATTGAAAGAACAGAAGAAGCATTATGATATCACAGCTGGTGCAACGCAACTGGATGATGGATTGAATTGCTTCTTGCATTTGCATCGGCAGTTCGGCACCAACCTGTCAAACCACTTTTCATGTGCACCCATGGCTCACTGCAGGCTGCCGCGTGTTACTGGAGCACAAGAAACCGTTTTTTATATGTATAATGTAATAGTTTATACTTTCATAAAATAAAGCTGAAGTTGTGACGGAGGAAGAAGCATGGTCACAAAAAAGAAAGATCATCATCGAGAAGGTCTTCTTGGCCAAGAATTCAATAGTATCATACCACAAAAACACGCTTTGGACCAAGCCTAGCTCGGTGTTGCACCGACCATGCTGGTCTGGTCTTTTCCTTTACGCCGGCTCAAAGGCATCCCCAAATTCCATCTTACTCTTCTTTCTCTAGAACCATCTCAGCATCGGATGCCGTTTACCCGTCTGCAGAATAATGCAACGAAGCAACAAGAATTATACAGCTTAACTAGTCTGAATGCAGCAGCATCCTGTTTCTTTACAGCTCAACTGCTCAAGGCATAAACATAATCCCAGAGGTTTGATCCAGTTTGAAGTCATCAAAGTTCTACAAAGTGTGTGACAATAATACAAGCACTAGTTTACGATAAATTACAAGGCCCTTGTTTCTCTCTGCAATGAAATTCCAAACAAGAAACTAGCCGACTTATGAGCTTCTAGTACAAACAATTAGTTATGTAACTTATGTTAATGAATTCTCCTTTTCTCTCACACTCTCACAACACACACATGCACACAAACAATTAATGAATGATTAGGCCCCACAATTTACAAATCGCTGAAGAACTGCACAAGTTCAGAAAAAATATGTTTCACACAAACATATGCATCTTCTTTGACTCATGTTATGGTCACCGAATGTGGCTTCTTGAGAATGACCAGAGTCCAATATCACGAACTGGAGCCTGTTGCAGACAATATGGCAGTTTAAGCTACAAGTAACAAAAAGAAATAAAATATGTGTTCAACACTAGATGCCTTACCTGAGTCTTCATTGAAGGAAAAATATTCCAAAATCTGAGGGTTTCGTCCCCGGCTCCTGTTACTATTGTCTGCAAATGAAAAATATGCACCGCTTAGGAGAATTCCCAGGAATATTTTTCTGCATACATGGTGTGCAGTTTGGAAAAAGATTTACCTGTCCATCAGGTGACATTGCAAGGTAAAGCACACGCAGCGTGTGTCCGGTTAGGGTAGCAACCTGTTTACGAAAATATTCAATACTTAGTGATATTGTACTAGCAGGAATCTTTCTCAAAAAGATATTAAAAGTACAAAGGAAACCCTCTACTCTTATCCTTGTCTGAAAATACAGATGAATGTAGCCCCTTGTGAAATACTTCACTTGGGTTTGTAACCATATTGATATTGTTATCCTTTTAAGTGTTTAAGCAATCCTTAAGTCAATGTCTCAGCCCACAGAAAGAAAACGAGTTTTTCAGAAGCAATCCTAAGAGAAATCAGTCACATAACTTTCAGCCTTTTTCAGGTTTTATCTGAATGAGTGATTACATGATACTCAGTTGTCTAACTGGTGGTGAATTAGGAGGCTTGACGACCCACAGCTATTTTAAGCTTACCTTTGACATAGACGGGTACTTCCACACCATGATTTGGTTTTGGGAATACCCATGAGTGCTCACAAGCTCATTTACATTTTTACACCAGGCAAGATTACAAACCTGAAAACAGAAAGCAGCTGGTGAGGATGACAGTAAAAATTCAGGTAGCTTAGAGGCTTGTTCAGAACTACTTGCCTGGCTGCCTGTATCAACTGAATTCAGCATATTTCCATTAACCGTGTTCCAGAACCTGATACACCTATCAGCAGTCCCACCACCTGATGCCAGGAGGCCTTGCTGATGTGGTGACCATGCTATTGCTTTAACCGCAGCTGTATGTTCTGTCAGTCTCAATACTGGCTGCTGCGAACGTTGGTTCCATACTAGCAGCTGGTTATCATTTCCACCCGATGCAAGCTCACGGTCGTCGTGCGACCATTTCAGGCCACAGACCTGACAAAAGAAAATTGTCACTTCATGCACGTAGAAAGGTTCTGAAATCTTATTGTTACATAGGATGCTTTTAATTTGCTTTTCAGTGAGTTATTTTCCAGACGTATGCCTTGGGAAATTGTTGGAAGTCTAACCTCTGATCTGTGCCCTGTGAACTTGCTGATATAGTCACTTGGGACACGGATGTCATGCTGCAATATATTCTTGTCCCTGCTTCCGGAGGACAAGATTCGGGAGCTCCATGCTAATACACCAGTCCGTGTTTGATGTCCTCCCATATTCCTAATCCGTTTACAGCGAGAGCTGTCCCAAATCTGTTGAAGTATATATTTGCATCAAATTCTCGATAACCAAGAATAAATCCACAGAGCTCAACAATACTGTAGGCTAATTCAAACATAAGTAGTTTGAGATGTGCAAACAAAACTGTCATACACATAATTGACACATTGAAACTTGAAAGAGGTAACTATTTGTTGTGGTAGTGATAGTTAGTAGTAGAAGCAACTAAAAGTTTGGAATTTTAGCACTACGGCTTGTGTTTAAAATCTTTAATAGCGCAAATTGCATTAGCTCAGGAGTTCTTAATATTTGAACTACATTGATCTGTATATGAAGTCATGTTTGTACCTAGAGAATTTGAGAAATAAATTGATGAAGACAACAAATGCTGTAGGCAATTTATTCAGGAGCTGAGATGAGAAGGGGAAACCTGGACATCTCCAAGGCCGGTGCCAATGGCGAGGTAGGAGCCTTCTCGCGTCCAGTGCACGGCGCAGACGCTGTCCCGCGGCCCCAAATCGCAGAGCTTGGTGACCTTGCTATTGGAGGCCGACCAGAGGTAGACGCAATTACCCAGGCCGACGGCGAGCATGTTCTGAGACGACCAGTCGACAAGATTCAGGTAGAAGTCGTCCTGCAGCGACGGCGCGTCCAGCACCTGAGAACACACGGAACGCAACGATTGTTGAGAATCCCAACCCATCAACTGTAGAGTAGTAGTAGTAGTCGCGCAGTGGGTGTTTGTGGAAATGCCCAAGAAGAAGCAGCAGCAGCAAGAGGAGATGGGAGCGGCGGGCGACCTTGTGCGGGGTCTTGGGGACCTTCCTGGGCGGCTTGCGCGGCGTGGAGGATTCGGCGGAGCCGGCGGTGCAGTCGAGCTGGCCTGCGGTGGCGGCGGCTGCGGCGAAGGGCGATTTGGGTGAGGGATGGTCGGTCTTGAACCGGAAGAGGTTGGTGTTGGGGGAGGAGGGAGCTGGCGAGGGGGAGTCCGGGCCGAAGATCTCGGCGCGGAGGAGGCGGGAGTAGGGAGCGTCGTCGCCGGAGCCGGGGGAGGCCCGGTCGAGGAGGGCGAAGTTGTGGAGGCGGGAGGAGGAGCGGCAGGGGATGAAGCGGTCGCTGTAGGTGGTCTTGGACGGCGATGGCGTCTTGGGGACGTCGAGGAGGAGGCGGGCGGGGGACGCGACGGCGGGGTCGAGGCGGAGCCCCCCCGCCATCGCCGGTGGCACGTTGAGGCGCGGCGGCGCCGCCTTGGGGGACGCGTCCGCCGCCATCGAGAGAGAGAGGAGAGATCGCCGGCGACGAGGAGGAGAGGAGAGCGCCGTGGCAGCAACGGTCACTTCGGCCCTAGTTCCTTTTCTAGGAGAAGCCGTCTCCCTATGACAGTGGGCCCCACCGAGTAGCCGTTGTGGTTGGCCAATCCTTCTCTATGCCATGCGGGGCCCACCATCTAGGCCCATAGAGATTGCAAGCCCAAGGCTCGCTTGCATAATAAGGTGTAAAATTAAAAAGGCCTGAATTTAGAAGGCTGGTGCTATGTTGGGCCAACCATAATAAGGCCCAAATCCCATTTCATTTTCCTTGAGAGATTTGCTACTACCGCTGCCGCTGAGAAATCTGAAGCACAAACACGATGGACGCATCCTTTAGAAAATACTCCGTATATGCAAATATCAATATATAGTTGACATATATATAACATGTGGAGATTATTATTGTGACGCCATTTATTCTGGCAAAAGCATGCATATAGCTAGATTAATTTCCTTCCGTAGATCGTATATATCGACCTACGTACATACATATAGTACTAGTTCTATACTATACTACTCCGTATGATATGATGATACGTACGTCATACATAAACCTTTCGATCGATAGATCAGTTGCAAAAGCATGCAACAACTAGAGCTATATTATAGTACTACGTACACACGAATACATGCATATATATACCTATCTATACTTACTAGGGATTAATATATATAAAATTTCATATGCATGCAGAATACAATTAATTATACGAGTATATATTATTGGTGCTAGCAGTAGCAAACTAGGTAGCTAGAAGATGTTGGAGAGTATGGCCATGTCGATGCAGGGCGACATGGGAGTAGTGTTCCAGCTGGAGACGGAGGAGGAGATGGACGGAGACGGAGACGTCGAGGGGGAGGAGCCGTCGTTGTCCGAGGTGTAGGTGACGGGCGGCGAGTAGTTGCAGCTGGGGCGGCGGACCAGAAGCGGCACCACGTCCTCCAGGAGCCCGCCGGCCTCGTCCAGGCTCATCAAGCTGCAGCTGCTGTAACAATCGTCCACCATATCATGAGCAGCGGCGGCGCCCGACGGCGGCTGTTGGCTGAAGCTCTGTATCATCGTCGTCATGTCCATTTCCGGCGCCGGAGCTGGAGGAGGAGGAGGCGGGGGGTCGTCGTGGAGGTGCAGCTTGGGCTTCTTCTTGCAGTTGGAGGCGGCGAAGTGGTGGTGCTGCTGCTGCAGGTGGGTGGTGTGGAGGAAGTGGGAGTAGGTGTAGTGCAGGTGGAGACCCTCGTAGGTGACGAGTAGCGTGTCCGGTTCGTCGAGAGCGCGCTCCACCTGCTTCTTCGCGTTGCACCGCGGGTTCGTGCACCGGTAGTAGCTCCTGCATATATCCATGCATATGTTACATATTAAATTAACTTCAAATTAACACAGACGAACGATCGACACGTCTGGATGGTGTTCTTTGTCCTCGATCAGAAGGAACATAACTCCACATGCCATTTGAGGCCTACGCTGCATATGATGGGCATGGCTAGCTACCTAAACTAGCACCTCTCTTAATTAATCCGGTTCTTCTCAACATCGATATATATATATATCAGTAGCTAGTGATTAATTGAGCCGCCTGATCTGCTAGCTACTACCAGCTGATGATATGTTTACCTGGGGTTGGGGCTATTCTTGATGGATTTCTGGCCATACTTTCTCCATTTGTACCCATCATCAGCGAGCCCACCATTAGTCCCACAGCTTTTCATCTTCAGAGTATACTTGTTCTCCATCGTCTTGCTCAACGTCTTCTCCGGCGAGAAAACCCTGTATTTGTTTATTCATTTAATTGTCTCATTTATATATCCACCAATTAATTAATCTCCTCATGTATATATACACTATGTCAGCGAGTGTAATTAATTAATAGTATATACTTACACTGGGGTAGTGTACTTGTGGCCGTCGGCGAGCAGCTGCTGGTCGCCGCCGGCGGTGAAGGAGAGAGCACTCTCGATGTCGCTGATGGTTGGGCCCGAATAGACCGTGGAGATGAGCTTGTTCACCATGGGCTCCCGACGCCGCCGGCAAGCCGGCGCCCCTTGCAGCTGCTCGTCCGCTGCTGCCAAATATCCTACCTCCTCCTGATCCTCTTCTTCCTCCTTGGAACTGGAGTTGGTGGAATGCACGGCGGCGTTGGCGCCGGTTCCGTCGAGGAGCTCTCTCAAGAGCTCCTCCCCGACATCGTCGTCGCGCCAATACTCGCCGCTCTCCTGCATGGCCTCCATCACGACCTAACTGCTAAGCTATTTTACTTTGCTTAATCCTCTTCCAAGTTTCAAGCTAGATAGCTAGCTAGGAGTATACTATATTGCAGGCTGGTCAGATAGCTAGTGTGACTAGTTCATTGATTCACCAACCCCAGCCCACGGTATGCGTGTATATATAGTGAGAGAGCGAGCTAATTAAGCTCTTCTTCATCATCTTCCCAAATTAAATGACCAATACACCCCTCATGGATGGAGCGTTAATTACCTCCTCAATTAATTATATGCACTTTTTTACCATCCGTGACAGATAACTTAAGGTATCAAAAATAATTAGTGTACATGGTATTTCAAGTTACTAAAATTTTTATACTGAAGAATGTAGTAGCTTGATATACTTTTTAAAGACGATAAAAAAGTTCTAATTATATTTTCACTGATCTCAAACAAAACCTGGAGTATTACGTTGAGTACTACGTGCAGTGTGACACAGTTAATTCAAGTGGTGCAAGTTGAAGCAGGCCCAAATGAATTGGATTGAAACTGGGTGCAGGTAACGTAGTAGGTGCCCTTTGATTGAGATTTCATATCCCGGCCTGCCCTTAACTAGAAATAGTCCAGCTAGCTAATTGCTAGCTCAATATATATGCATGGGACGTTGGAAGATGAAATTATATAGTATATGAAGATGTGTACATGCATGCATGTTTAGGGCACTACTGCATCTAGTATAGCCAAGAACTGACAATTAATCGATGAAACCAACTGACCCAACACAGACAATGGTGCAACTAATGCAATTGTCAACCACTAAAGCTAGCGTCTATGATTGGACGGCAGGCCTCTGTTTGATCGAGTTTCAACCATTATTATATATAATGCATGCATATATGCACACTTTTTTCTCAGTAGCTGCTCCTAATTATTCTCTGATCGATTTGAAGCTCTCCAATAATTAGTAGCTAGCTACTGCTTGCGTGCAGTATTATATTGCATAAAAGTATATATAACAATAAATGAGATGATATAAAAATAATTAATAATTATGTATTTTTTTAAATAAGATGAGTAGTTAAACATATATAAAAAATCAACGCCGTTAAACGGTGGAATATATATGTACTAGAAAGCATATATTGAAGGCTAGGTATGTCTGTTCCGATAGATATGATCGATGGAATAACTATTCTGCAGGAGCATGCAACTAATTAATCAACCACCACACTGATGAAATTAATTTATCATAAGTATGCTGAATATGTGGCCGGAGAAGAAAGAACTAATTAATTAAGCAACTGCAGCAGGCTAAGGTAGCAGCTGGATACTACCTAATCTCATAATATCCTGTGTCCCCTAAAAAGAGCCCTACAAAGTTGTCGAGCCGCATGAATAAATGGAGGAATGAGGACAAGCTGATCTGCTTCTTAATATATAATTTAATCACTTTGGCCAAACACAAACATCAGCAAAGTTATTTGCATACGTGCCAATTAAGTACCCTGGCAATCTCCATCTGGCTACGTCACATACTTTTGGATATGTGA
This sequence comes from Oryza brachyantha, assembly GCF_000231095.2. NCBI lineage: Eukaryota > Viridiplantae > Streptophyta > Magnoliopsida > Poales > Poaceae > Oryza > Oryza brachyantha. The sequence goes on along the minus strand of NC_023163.2, from coordinate 33,295,758 downwards.
TCGATTGTAATTCTGCCAAAACTTTGAATATTCAGCGACCATTTATATCTTTATTGCATAATTATAACTCTCAGTGGCCATTTATATATACTGTAAACACCTTAAAAACTAGTGGTAAAACCGTAAAACAGAGGAAAGCCCCGGCCGGTTGGGAGGACATTTGGCCACCCTATTATGCCAGGTTCTTGTTATGGTAAGATTCTCGGTCTACATTATCCATCTTTAATATATACGTTTGACAATTCGTTTTATTTAAAAAATTATATAATTATTAATTGTTTTTTATCATTCCATTTATGGTTAAATATATATATAGCTTTATATATTTTAAAAAAATAAATAAGACGAATAGTCAAACGTGTATAAAAAAGTCAACGATATCAAATATTTAGTGATAGAGGAAGTAGCTATCTAAGGGTATAACAGTAAAATTAAATTTTGGTTTATGATTAAATAGATATTTTTCTTTGCACAAAACATATTGTTTAAGAGCTTGAGATCTGATGATAATTCATAATCGATAATAAAAACAGAATAGAGCCTATCTTTACTTGAAAATTAATCTGCTAAATGGAAACTACTGCTGCAATACAGGCACAAGGGTCAAGGTGATATACATGATTGATGAATTCTTGTGAAGGAGCCTGCCTATCTATCACCGTACCAAATCCAAACAAAATAAAAATAGAGTATATATGGTAATGAGTTTGTACGCATGCACAGCCGAGATATGATCCGACGGAAGGGAAGAATACAGATCTACCTCCCTTGGCGTCTTGCCTTTGGAGGTTGACTTTGTTGCCGCGCAATTTGATTAAATTAATTTGCATGGTTAGTCATGCATGCATTGTCCTTCCTTCCTATGCATATGCCTGCATGCATGAGACTCACTGACCCATCTTAATTAATTACTTGTCGATGCCTGCATGATGGGCCGGCAATCACACATTTATGCATGCATGCATGCCCAGCAAACAATAATTACCGAGCTGAGATCACACTTTTAACCATGGCGAGATTCATGGCGAGGTTTGATTTAGCTTGGGATAAGCAAGATGAAACAAATAAATAGATACCACAAAAAACAAATAAGTAGATTATTGTAATAGATTATTACAATGTAGAACCTAAATTACTCTAATCTGGTAAGCTCATCCAAAAGTGATTTTGTAAGATTATTGGGTGACTTTAGACCCACTTCCATTAGATACTGTTACATTTCTTTATCATTTCTCTATACTTTAGCTTATGATAATCTTAGATTACTGCAATCCCACTCAATAATCTATATTATAATAATCTCTAGCTGAAACAAACATGACATAATATATATTATTTACATATATGGATAGATTCATCAGCAATCATATAAATCTAGTCAATGTTAAAAGAATCTTATATCGTAAAACAGAGATATTAACAGATGTAGATGTGATATAGAGTATAAGAGTAGCAGTAACAGTAATGTTGCAAGGAAGAGGAGGGGCGGGGTTGACCTTTTGGGCGGTGGATCGATGATGAAGCTAGAATTGAGGTGGGGGCACTGACAGTGGGGAGCAAAGCACCAAGGGGAATTAATTAAGGAGAAGCCATGGGATACGACAACAAGGGGTTGACCCTGCAGCTACCTGCCTAAGTACTCTGCCCTCCATAACCCTGTGCGTGCTGCTCCATCTCGATCTCTCTTTGCATGCTTTGCTTGCATGTTACCTCCATGCAGTGTGATGCGTGACACACAGTATAGCTAGCTTAATTTGTCGTGTGCAATGGCTGCATATGCATGCGAGTGAGTGATCGATTTCGACTAGCTAGCTAGCCAGTATTACACTCGTATATATATACTGATCGATCGAGTCAGACGACAGTACTCACCCGACCATGCATGCATAACCTTTGCTCAATTATTCCATCCATTTTAGTAATACATGTTATTTTAAGCAACGACATGGTCTCTAAAATACCACTCCATGGTATAAGAATTTTTGGATTTGTCTAGATTCATTTATATATATTAATGTATATGTTTTATATATGTGTCTAGATTTATTAGCATATATATAAATGTAATGTAGTAAACGTCAGAAAGTCTTACAATATGAAACAGAGAAAATATGATTTTATTTTCATAGTAACTCTTTTACTATGGTTTTCTATATATTACAATATATAAAATTAAAATTAAAAAAATACTTATTTAAAGTTTTTAAGGCTCATTTATAAACATCGTTTTAGCATCTTCAAGCTAAATATTCTAAAAACTATTCATAGGTAAAGTTTTCAAAGTTTGATCCAGATCTTATTTCAACCATGAATTATTGGCCTGAAGGAGTAATAATTTAAGCTAACCGGCCGCCCGAATCTCTGACTGACTGCATATACAGTGTACGTACATAGCAATTTAGCATGGATAGAGGTGATTGTATTTGTAAAAAAATAATTTAAAAATAAATTATATATATATATATTCTTAACGATCTAAGACATGGTTAAAAAATAAAATATGATAAAAAAATAACTGAAAATTTAATTTCAATTTATACGTAAAAATAGAAGCGAAAAGAAGATTGTAGTGTATATAGTGAACAGCCGATCGATCAATAGTAAAGTCAGAGCTGAGGGGGATAGGTATGCATGCTGTATGAGCAACTTGCATATGCATGCATGGCTAGCTGCAGATAGGAGTATATGTGATGGGATTACTTGGCCTTAGCCGAGCTGGACCATTACGACATGTCGTTTGCATGTATTGCACGTATATTTTGTTACTCCCTTCATTTCATAATATATTTAATTTCAGTCTTTTAAAAATTTATTGATTAATATATCTAATTTGTGTACATATTTAGATACAATATACATATTAAATATGACAAAAAAAGTTATAAAACAGATGGAGCAGTATATATACAGCTAGCTGGCTCCGTGGTTATACGTTAGTTTGCGTAGGTGTCGCATGCGTGCATCCTAAGGCTACCAGTTAGAATTTACCGGATGGTAAAGACACTAGTAGATTTTAGCCAGTTAATGTATTATAGCGTCAACGCGTGCGCGCAGCGCATTATTATATTATTGTTTTTAAAATATAAATAATTTCATTAAAAATATATAAATATTTTTATTTTATTTAGCGTAAATAAAAGTTAAGAAAAAAAATATTATAGTGCCCTTAATAAGTAAATGGTAGACGTAGGTGGGAGGATAAGTGATAATAAAATGGGGGGAAATGCCAAAAATATATGAGTGTTAGTTACTAACAGTGGATCTCTTCTCAGTACAAATCTTACTACCGTACCTCCATTTTCTTAATTTATAACATTACGCATTATACTGGAATTATATAATATAGCGATACTATGGAGTATTAGTTTGTAATATATAACGATACTAGTATTATTGAAAACCCAAGTAATATTTGTGGCAACTTCAGATCGAGGGAGTGCAGAGTGGTAAGCTGTGGATTTGCATTGCTTTGGCATGTCGAGTGTAAGAAAGAGCAGGCTCAGCCTCCGACCCAACCTGGCCCAATTAACCTCCTCCGTGACCCACATTTTGGCCCATATTGAATTGTGGCATCTGGCCCACTCGTAATTACGGCCTGGATCGTGGCGGTAATCTCTTGGGCCACCCGCTAGATAAAATTGCTGTGGGCCCATATCGTGGCGGTTGCCTCCGCGCGGACTCCTCTTCTTGGTCTTCTCCCTCCCGCACGCACTGCAGCATCAGGTAATAGGGATGATGGCGTCGCTGCCATTGGCGATTGTTACTCTACCAAACTCAAGCCGTGACGATTATGGAAACACTACTGTATCATTATCATGCAACCTGGCCGCTAGCTGGAACTTAATCTATTTTCAGGTTAATTTAACTGGTAATATAATGGATCTTTTTACTACTAGTACCTACTACCTTCAAAGATGCAAATCCAAGGATGTACCTTCAAAGGCACGGGGCGGGCATGTGTCAGCAAAATAATTGGAGAGAGCGAGAGCGAGAGCTGGCCATCCCATCTCGTCGATCATCAGCTAGTAGTAGTAGGAGTATTGTACTAGTACTAATCAGTAGCTGTCCAACAAACCCTGCAGGTGCAGCAGAGAGACTCCACGTCAAAGTCCAGCAGAGCAGCCGGCGGCCGACAGGCCATGGCAGCGGCAACGGCCTGCTCTCCAGCTCATGCATGCATACTGCGCAGCCGCCAGAGCAGTATATTATATATACAGAGTGTTCAGGAGGCACTGCTCACGCAGATGATCAAACAGAGCAAACCTGCATGCAATGCAGCCTTTTCATCGATCGTTGACGTTCCTTCCATCAGGTCAAACACACCAAGCCGCTCCATCGAATTCGTTTCCAAACATATCAGTACCAATGGAACGATCCGTATCATATTCCCAAACGGCACAAGTAATTAAGCAGAGCCACCTCTAGAATTGTTTTTTTTTTTTTTTTTGCCGAGGGGCTAGGTACCTTTCTTCTTCTTCGACCCCTCTTCCTCTTTCTCCCTCTCCCCTCTCCTCTATTTACCATGTAGGATCCAGCTTGCAGGGAGGATCGATGAAGCACTCGTAGCCCCACGCTGAATCCGTCCCTGTAAGTAAGCACCTGCTACAGCAAAGGATGAACGTGCGGTGTTCCTATCTGACATGTGGCCTCAGCCCACCATATAAGAACTCTGTCACAGTGAAGAAGGGAGAGCATGTGAGGGAGAGACGATGAGCGTTCTTGACAGGTTATATAACTTGTGCCCTACAAAAGACACGGGTGCCCTAGACATACATAGGTATTCGACATACAACACTAAGAAAGCAATATTGGGTAAAGGTTTCACTCCATCTCTATCGATGTGCAATGCAAAGAGAAAAGGGTGTGAGGCGAGGAGTGGGTGGCACCAGAGAGAGGGGCACCGAAGGAGCAGGGGGATTGTGAGGAATGAGAGTGAACGAAAGATAAAAGGGGAGGTTGGAGATATTTTAGTTAAAACTTGGTTTTGATGGTGTTAAGCTTAAAACCTTAAATTCTTATAGAATGTTAGGGACTAACATGATAATTTAAGACTGCTACTTGATTTATAAGTTCTTAGATAAATGATCTCAATGTACTTGACACTTGATTAAAAGCACTCAAAATCACACCATGGATGCTCCAGCTATGTACTTTTATATATGAACATATAATTACCATTAGTACTAACTTGCTACTGATATGTATTACATCCATCTTTAAATATAACATATTTCTCCTCGTAATCTTTTAGAGCATGTACAACGGTGCTTATTAGCCGACTCTTTTAAACATCACATATGCAAAATTGCTGATATGGAAAAAAGAGAGTGAAGAAAAGAGAAAAACGGTTGTTACGTATGGCAACGACTTAGAGTCGACTCTTAGTTTATTTAAGACTTTTTTTGCATAAGATAGATTAAAAAAAGAAGAGTAATAAAAAATATTTTATTATATTAATAAAAAAATCATACATGACTCTACACCGTACCTACGTTAATAAAATAAGTTAGAATTTCTGACATAAAGAAAATAAGAGTCGATACTAGACTTTTCCTTTCAACGTACGCTTATAAACGACGGAGCTTTTATATGGTAAGTACAGAACGCAGCTATAGGCAGGTACCACTGCTCCAGCTGGCGGACATAAATAGTCGACGTGTCGAGTAGTTACTTGGCAGCAAGCTAGCATGCCGATCTCGTGTCCTGCATGCGCTCTGAGTCTGAGGCTTTTTTGCTGTTACTAGCTGCTGCTGCTGTTAGTATATATGCAAACTACTTGTTTATATTACATTATGACCTTAATATAAGATATAATTATCACTAATATAAAGATTAAGGAAGAGTTATAACCACGTATTCGTTTAGATTGCCTAAGTGTATATATACTTGAAACGTAACGCGGTTGGACGTTTTGGTGATGAATAATTTAAAATAAATCAAATTTATAATAATTTAAAATAACTTTTATTGCTAGCTTGTAGAGAAAAAAAGTCAAACGTAAATTTTGCATAGAAACTTTAAGTATGTATTATAATTTTGCATACTTGAACATAAATTTTGAATAAGACGAAAAGTCAAACGTAAACCTAAAAGTCAACGGCGTCATATATAAAAATATATATGGAGGGAGTAATTAATGCTCACCTCATTTCTTGTTATAAGTAATTTTGATTTTAGCCAAAGTGTCAAACTAATATATATATATTCACTTTAATTTCAAATTTGTAAAACGCTAGTATTTCTGTTCTAAAATATAACCATGTTTCTGGCTATGTATTTAACCAAATAGATAGCTAAGTTTGTGGACGAAAATAGTAGTTAATAAGTGGAAGATAGATAATTTCTTTCTTATTTTGCATGTGTAATTATTTACCTAGACATTGAGTTTGGATAATATTATCACTGTTTATTATCGTGTGTTGTTTAATCGTAATCAGATGTTGTCTTCACCTGGCCAGGGATTCGCTCACACACGGCACAGTACGTAGCGCAGTACAGAGATCGAGAAGCAAGCTAGCGATATTTTTTAGCCTATGGTTATACCTATAACACAAAATTTAAATTTTCATCTTTAATTTAAAAATAATTCTGTGGTTCTTTCACTAAAATGGCTTTTAGAGCGCTAAAAATATATACATATATATTGATATATATTATTCATAAATTAATTTTTATTTATAAATATATCGTTTAGCTAGCTTTTTTTTTTGTTGAAAATGTAAGAATCACCACCGAATTGAAAGAGTTGAGAATTACAGTAGCAATGGTGGATGGATGATTCGCAGGCAGGCAGTAATTGGACGGTAGCATGCAAAAGCAGGTGCATGCCTGCCCGGCCGGATTCATCACGATCCTACCAAGCTAGCTTACATCCAATCAAACCTCGATCGCTGTCACCAACATGTTTCCATGCATGCAGCTCACTCATCCCATCCCGCCACCCATATATCAACATGGATTTCCGCGCAGCGCTAGCTTGCAAAACACCGTCTCGTTAATCCAGAATTATTTGTATGGAAAACACGTAGTACAGTGCATTGCTTACTATAAAAATTTTCATGTTTGGAAAACATATGCTCTAAAACATGATGTTTTTTTAGAAAGAATGGAGTAGCTAATACATACATACTTGAACGCTAACGTCCCAACATATACTCTCTCAGAAAACACTATCCGATTAAAACTTAAAGTTTGATCCATAAATTTGAACAAGTGTTTATTAAGATTCATCTAAATAACAAGCTCTTTCTCGACAGAGGAAGTATTAGACGTACTGTACCCTACATAGTTTCCAATAAAACAGTCTATTAGTTTTTTAATCATATTTCTCTAAGAGCAGGTACAATAGCAGACTATAAACATATTTTAAGTTAATAAGAGAGAAGAGAGAAGAGGAGTGGCGGGCTACTAATTTGTACCCAGCTGCAGCACGGACTCCAATACACAATGTGTTTGACACGTGGGACATGATGCTATATGTTTTGTAGGTAAGTTGACTATTAGATTGACTTTAGATGAATTAGAGCTAAAAGTTGGCTATACTATTGAACTTGCTCGTACAATAGCAGGCTATAAGCATATTTTAAAGAGATAAGATGGGAGAGAGAAGAGAGGTGGATTACTAATTTATAGCCAGCTACACGCGGGCTCCAAAACAAAATATGTGCATGTGAGACCATATATTGATGTTTTGTACGTTACAATTGTATAAATTAACTATTAGATTGACTATATATAAATTAGAACAACTAAATATACTATTCAACTCGCTCTGATCGTCGATGCACCAACCAATCAGAGCATATCGTCCTCGATTGGCTAACTAGACGGCTACTACTACTAGCACCACACGTCGTCTTCTTCTTTACAGGTAGCTAGTAGACTGGCCGTGTTCTTTTTGTTTTAGTTACCTAACTCTTATATGTGATCTCGTTTTTCGTAACTGTATTTCCTCTAATGTTAAAAGTATATTTCTGAAAAATAAATTATAAGATAATTACTTCAAAGAACATTTGAATCTATTTTCAAAATTTTTTATAGCTAATAACTAATTAATTATATGCTAATCCCGACAATTTACACGCCGGTTTCTAATCCGGCAAAAGAACACAGCCTACTTTCCTGTCCATATTCATGCGTGCATAATATGCATATGGACTCAGACTCTCGCACGTACTTCTCCGTTTTAAAATATAAATATTTTTAGTATTTAAATTTTTAGTTTAAAATATAAGCATTTATAGTATATTTACGCTACTATTTATCACATTAATCACTTTCTATAGAAATTCTTCATATTTTATATCTGCCAAACCTTTTCATCCACATCCATTTCATACTACGAAAACACATCATATGAATACTTATATTTTTGGTCAAAGGTAATAGTCCCTCCAGTTTTTTAATTAACATCACTAATCTTTTTTTCATCCTTTATCTTATTAAAAAAATATAATTAAATATCGGTTGATTTGTTATGATTTGATTTATTAGTAAAATAACTTCAAACATGATTTATAATTTTACATATTTGGATTAAAAAAGTTGAATAAGACTAAGGATAAAACATAAATCTAAAAGTTAACTATGCTAATTATGAAACTAGGAGGGGGTACCAATTAAATTCAGTTCAGTTCGAATGGACAGATCAAATTAGTTAGAGGGTGTTTAGTTGGTGAAATGAAAATTTTTGTATGTCACATCAGACGTTTGATCGGATGTCGGAAGAGTTTTTCGGACATGAATGAGAAAACGAATTTCATGGCTGGCGTGGAAACCGCGAGACGAATCTTTTGAGCCTAATTAGTCATTCATTAGCGTATGTGAGTTATTGTAGCACTTATGACTAATCACGTACTAATTAGGCTCAAAAGATTCGTTTTATGATTTCTCACGTAACTGTGCAATCAGTTTTTCGTTTTATATGTTTAATACTCTATTCGGTGTCTAAAGTTTTAATGTGATATTTTTGGGTGAAAATTTTTGGAACCAAGAAGCCCCAAAGTATTAGCTGAAACGAACTGGAAATCCCTAAATGAAAAACAGCTACTGTTAGTACGTGGCTGGCGCGACATGATGCTAAATCCAGCTGGTGATGAAATTATTAAAGTCGAAGATTGTCATCGTGTCGCGTCAACTGATCATCTGACTTTTATAGGGTAGAGGCACAGGCTCTTATAGGGTTTTATAGTAAAATGAGTCTAGTGACTTTTATAGGTTGTTACAGCGAATTACCGTTGGCACAATGCAAATACTGCAGGAAAAAAACATATAATTTGCACTATACAAGTACTTATCGAGTTTGATACTTGTAGTAGTTGTTTGGTTCGATCTGATCCCAGTTCCGTTAAGATTTCTTTCAAGTAAACTAAATCTCACTTATCAATAACATAATTTTTAGCTTTACCAGTGTGTGGCTAAGAATTTGATAATGTTAATTAAGATAGATGTTGTAATAGTGATAAAGTGTGACGTGAAACTAAACGACAAGCTGTGGTATTGTTTAGTTCCTAAAATTTTTTTAAAAAAATCACATCGAATTTTAGACATGAAACAAAAAATTAATTACACAGTTATAGGAAAAATCATGAGACGATCTTTTGAGCCTAATTAGTCTACGATTAGCAATAAGTATTACATTAACCTATATATGCTAATGACGGTTTAATTAGGCTCAAAAGGTTCACTCGCGGTTTATCGTGAAATTCGTTTTTCTATTCGCGTCTAAAACCACTTTGAACGTACTTTTAACGTGACTTTCAAAAATTTTCCTCGCACAGGCGAAACAACCGTAATGGTTGTTTGATTGTGTGGAACAATGGAGAAAATGCATGAATAATAAAAAATAATGGTGGTCCAGGATGAAAGATAGGGAGGTGACAAACTGACGGGGACAGGGATGGACGCTGGGGATTGATGGATGGATATAGAATAGAGATGGACGGATGGATGGGATTGGACGGAAGGCTGTAGGAGTACGCGGTCCACTGTTAACTTGACAGCTGCAGGCTTTATACAGTATTTACTACTACTCATACTGTACTCGCATATATTGTGCAGAGAGAGAGATGCAGCAGGTCTGTCCAGCGACATGTGCTTGCTTTGGCTTTTGGCTCGAGAACAACATCGATCGACTGCAAATTGTACAACAGCATGTTGCCATCGATCGTAGTAATCTTTTCAGGTGCATCTGCCTCCTCCTCCTCTTTTACCGCTCCTGCCTGCACTCCCCCCACACACACTAGCATGTCGAGTGAGTAATTTTTCTCTGCCCACGACCCCTCCTATGCCGCGTTCGTTTGAAGGGTCTTTTTTTTAAAAAAAAATTCTATAGAATTTTTTTTATAAAAATAGACGTGCACGCAGAAAATTAGTTAACTTAGTTAGGGAGTCAAACGCGGACCTACTATCTCTCACCACTTCGTTTATTTCTTTTTTTTAAAAAATAAGATATAACAAATAGAAATAGTATGTAGTAGTATATATGTTCCATAGGTTTGTTCATTTCATCAGCCAACTGATTTCTTCCTAAATACCCATCACCTTTTGAACAACTTGAATTACTCCAAGATACACAATACTCGACGGTATTTGCTCCATTAAAGAACGAATATGGGATCATATCTCTCCCCACGAGTATCAAAATGGACAAGAATCTATACTCAACGGGCATGGCGGGTACGGAGACGTTCTATATATACACGTCCCTGTTATCTGTTGGGGAACCCGCTATGGTAATACTAGTATTCATGTTTATATCAAAACATGCCCAGTTGGTATATATTGGCCCAAGCCCATTTAATTTCATATAAAAAAATGCTAACCCTAATAGGCACACAAAGGACTCTCCATCTCTCATTCCGCTGCTGACGCACATGCCATCGCTGCACTCACGCACACCGTCGTTGCCGCCGCCCACGTGCTGGCGCCCTCGCGCTCTCCTGCTCACGCACGCCACCTCCCGACTTCGCATGCCCTCCACTTCGACGATGCCTCCCCGGACGACCGTCTTCTCTGTGCTGGGCCGTCGGCGTCTCCCCCGCTCAATTGGGCATGTACTCGGGTATGGGTTACCCGTCGGGTTCGTTTTACCCGATCGGGAATGGGGACGGAAAAAACCTATACCCTAACGGGATGTGTATGGGCCAATTATATTGAACGTTCTTTAAATACCTGACGGGTATATATCCGTTGCCATCCCTACACACAACCACTACTTCTTTTTTTTATTAATTTAAGAACAGGTGGAAGTATGACCTAAATCATTCCTCTGTACTAATTACCACGGAAGGAGGCGGAGCTACTTTGTGACATCCTGCCTCTTTTCATCAATCTTAACACAATTAATTCGATTTGCATGTGCCATATTTCTAACGCCTCCTTGATATGCCATTTTGGTCTTGCCTTTACACAAACCATCATCTATCACTGTCCTTGAATGTTGTAGGTCCCGATCGAGGGCTTGTTGATCGAGTAAGTAGCCAGGCCATCGCCATTGCCGGCACATCTAGCTTGAGCCGAAGGTCGAAGACGATGGCCACAAATCCAATTATTGAAAGGTTTAGTGTAGAGCTGGATGAGTATAAGAGATTCAATTAATTTGCTATGGTACGTGTTAGGGGTTGTTTAGATGGGGCTAAACTTTTTAGCCTCATGTCACATCGGATGTTTAGACACTAATTTGAAATATTAAATATAAACTAATAAAAAACTAATTTCATAAATGAGAGCTAATCCGCGAGACGAATTTTTTGAGCCTAATTAATCCATAATTAGCAAATATTTATTGTTGCATCACATACGCTAATTATAGATTAATTAGGCTCATTAGATTCGTCTCACGAATTAGTCCAAGATTATGGATAGGTTTTTTTTATAGACCACGTTTACTATTTATAATAAATGTCCAAATATCTTATGTGACTAGGGACTAAAGTTTAGCCACTAGAAACAAACACCCCCTTAGATTTGGCAAAGTACGTTGCTGTTGCGCTAGTATAGCCAAGAGTTGTTGTATTTGGTTCAGATGGATCCCAAAACACCATAGTACCATTAAAGTATATATAGTTGGAATATTCGAGAATGAAAAAACAAAGCCATACTCCTCTACACTCACCTGACGGTAGTATTATGTGGTACACATTGCACACATGCATTATATATATATATATATATATATATATATATATATATATATATATATATATATATATATATATATATATAATGGGGGGGGCCTTTCTGTTCTTCACATTTACCTAGAGAGATCGATCGATGAGATCAGGCAGTAGGACTTTGGTGGTGTTTAGATTGAGAAAATTTTTGGAAGAAGTGTCACGTCAAATGTTTGATCGGATGTCGGAAGGAGTTTTCGGACTCAAATGAAAAAATAAATTTCACCGCTAGCCTAGAAACCGCGAGACGAATCTTTTGAGCATAATTAATCCGTCATTAGCACATGTTAGTTACTGTAGCACGTATGGCTAATCATGGCTAATTAAGCTCAAAAGATTCATCTTAAGATAACTGTGTAATTAGTTTTTTTATCTATGTTTAATGATTTATTTAGGTGTCCAAAAATTCGATGTGATGTTTTTGGAAAAAAAATTTGGGAACTAATCAAAGCCTTTGCATCCATATGTACGTTAGCGGCCGGGCGGATATCCATGCAACTGCAAGTGTGTTGCAAAAGTGAGGAGTCAGGCTGGCTAGCTGTGCCTGCCTTTACTCATCTCATCTATATGTACGTACGAATGTATGTATGGACAAAACCCGTGGAGATTCTTCACCCACCAGGCATGCATATATCAACGTGTGTGACCGACCGATCGATCAATGTATATCTCACTAGTCACTACTAGCTAGCTAGTAGTAGAATATATTCCAATCTGTTTCATATCATATTACAACACTTCCTACTTATGACTAGTATTATTTGTGTGTGCTAATAAATCTGAATGCATATATAAAATACATAGTATATTAGTATATAGATGAATCATGACTAAATTAATTAAAAGTCTCTTGTGCAGAGCAGAAGCTATGAGTTGCAGCAGGTACGTACACCAGCTGCTACCCGATGGATTAGTATACACGTACGGAATGTGTTTCTCTCTCTCTCTCTCTCTCCATATATTGATCGATCAGGTTCAGGTCGTGCTCACGTAAATGGCACATGCATATGCATAGTATGTAACACGTACAGTGACAGTGTGGTACGTACATACTGGACTGGAGGAGTACAACATTGGAGTATATATATATATACATATATATATATATATATATAGAGAGAGAGAGAGAGAGAGATCGTGTGGTCAGATCAGATCATGGGATCCTGTGCAATAAGCATGCATGCATCTATCGCGGGTGCCGATGCCACGGTCGATCGATCGTCACATGCATGGGTGTACTCTACTGTACGTATTCAGCTAGAGGTAGAACGAAAGAATCTTCATATGATATCATGGCACGTTCTATATATATGTCGTACCTTCAAGTTAGTTGCAATATGTACTAGCTAGTATATACATGCACGGACCAGCTGTGTACACGTACGTAGTGCATGCTGTCATTTGTTCATTTGTTTGGACAGTACTGTACATGCAGTGTGTGCAGATAAAAAGTTTGAAACGATTAACTAGAGTGATACGTGAACTTAGGTTCTATATATATGTTGTATCTTAGACCATTCTCAATATAAGTTTTATGGACACGATTACCTAGAGTAACATGTGATATAAAAAGTTTAAAACTAGGATAAAACACCTCCCTCTCAATGCATAGTTTCATCTAATGTTGTTTGCTAGGTTACATGCAAGACATAAGTTGTCTAGGTAATAGTGCATAGAAGGTTTCATCTCCATAAATCTTATATCATCTCTCTGCATCAATATTTTGGTATATTATCAAAAATATCTACATGACGTCTTGTTTATTGCCCCTAAAACTTTCATCGTGGCTGGGCTGCTAGGTACTATCGATCTTATCTGAATTCTGAATCGATCGTCTGGCTAGCCTCGCTTTTCCATCTGCATGCTCAGGTCAGATAGCTAAATATACGTACAGCGTACGTGGATGCATGCAGACGCAGGAATATCCTACTGCTCTCTATGGGATCTTTCTTAGTTACAATTAATTAGGAATTAGGTGCCATAATTAATACTAGTATATTGGAAGGTATTTAAAGAAACAAGCTAAATCTTAGATTAGAGGACTTTGAGAAAATGTTTTATATTGCAAGGATGATTTGAAGAGAGCTCAGCCAAATTAAATAGATTAGGTACCACCAGCTGGCTGAATATATATGGTCGTATAGGTACATGCACATGTACACACCAGAGGTAACTGATATATGCAGATAGATGTCGATGCATATATACATGGATGGTAGAAAACTAGCTAGAAATGGGGGTACATAATTAAGTTGCATGGTTGATCGACGCAAGCAAGCAAAGCTAGCTGCCCACCATATATCCATGTCGCTTGCAACGAACGCAAAAGATACAAAGCTAGAGATCGATCGAGATGAATGATGCACGCACGTAGCTAGCTAGCTAGTATATATACATCGATCGATAGGTATAATATACGCACGCAAGCAGTACATATATATATACATGTCGTCGTCTATATGCATGCATGGACTTTGGCAGCCAGCCAGCAGTAGTAGCTAGGCAGAGACCGTAAGTGGATGTCATGCATTGAAGAGAGTTTGTTTAGTTTCCTGTAAAGGAAGGCAATGGCAATGGATGACAGTACATACACAGCACCGATCGATGCATGATGGATGGATCCATCTATAAAACGATGGATATATGCATGACAAGTGCAAGTGCAGTACGTAGCAAATGAAGGCGGCAGAAGCAGACAGTAAAAGCCTCCTCGATCCGTCTTTTGGGCCTCACCCATCGATGGCGATGTCTAACCACCACTCTACGTTGCATGTCTACGTATGCGCATACGTGTATATACGCATCCGTTGGGCCTCATCGATCGATATATACGAGTACATGTACAGTACACGTAGTATCACATTTCATATCATATATAAATCGTATATAGCTAGCTAGCTAGCTCGTTAAGTTGCTCAGACCAGGTCGTGTGTGTGTGGGGCATGCACAGTGCATAACTGTTTGGCAGATCGAGCTAGGTAGCTGCATTCAGGAGGCCAGCCACAGGCAGGCTGACTGCACATCAGCCGGCCAGCTGCTACCGAAGCTAAGCCATTTCAATTTCCTCTCTATTTCCCTTGTATATAAGTGTGTGTGTGTGTGCGCGCCATCGTCTCTTGGCATATGCATCTCTCTCTGCTCGCTGCATGCTCTCTCCATCTTTCCTCTCCTCTTCTTCCTTCTAGCTCGCTTTGTGCAAGCTGCTTCAGTTCAGACAAAGCTAGCTAGCTGTTACAACCAGATCGATGTATCAGTTCTTCTCCATCTCTCTCTCTCTCTTTTTTTTTATTTGTTTCAAGCTACATATATGATAAAGAACATACATATATCCTTCTTCAATTCACTCCCTTGCAACTAACCTCCTTTTTGCAGCTAGCATTATATATGTGTTTTTTTTCTGTCTTTGTCTGAAGATTCTTGATAGTTTAGCTAGAGTTTATCTAGCTAGCTAGCTTATTGATCCTTTGGCTCTACCTCGCATGCAGTTGCAGCATGCATACTACTGTGTAGTGTACATGCGGCCGGCCGCTTGCTGCCCCAACCTCTAGCTTCAATTCCATGACATTCCTCTTCCTCCTAGCTAGCTAGATCTACTGCTCGATCCATCGACCTTCATTTTTAAATACCTCTAGCTAGCTACCTGTCTATGTGTAATGTAAGTATATAGTCTCCTCAGGTTCTATTTGTTGTTCTCCATAATTTCCTCTTTTTTTAAGAAAAAACACACAAAAGCTTGTAGCCATTTATCTACTAGCTACTAATGCCAGCAGTCAAAGGCGATATGTGCAATTAAGCAGGCCAGTCGGTAATTTCTGGCGTGGCATCATCAAGATTCACACATTGCATGCATGCATGCATGCATACATACGATCTATATGCATCTTTGAGTTAGTTCTATGCTTTGATCTCGATTAATTGATTTATCTCCTCCTGGTCATGCATATATATGACCTTGAGGATGAGAGTAATTAATCAAGAGATCTGAGAATAGACGGATCGAAGAAGCTACTGATCAAGTTTGTACATATATACGTGTGGGAATCTTGATGATGCTGCATCGGAAATTAATGACTAAAAATCAAGTCACATTCTACCTTCAATTCAACGCCGCCAGCTATCGAGTTCATCCTAGCAGCTTCTTTTCGAAACATCGATTAGCAGAGGCAATAATTTATTGTTGGTTTCAGTAAACTTATTGCTAATTAATATCTACTTTTGTGATAGATTAGTTGGCGAAATGTAGTACGTGCAGCTGTACTGCAGGTTTTGTGAAATATATTGACCCACATCAGAAATTTAATTATTGGTCGTGTCATCAATTTTTGTAGGGCTGGCTAGTATATATGGATCTTTGAGACGTATGATGCAGTACTACCCATATATATGAACCTGAGAAAGCAAGAAACTGCAAGCACTACGTACAAGATGAACAGGGAACGAACTACAAATATTCTACGGACTACTACACATATCGCGCGCGCATATATGTGTATAAGTACATTCCTAGCTATAGCTAGAGATATAATGCAATAAGTTAAACGGCTTTATGTCCAAGTACTAGCTATATGTATGCATGTATCAAAGTATTATAGTATTCAAGAAGCCATATACCTTGCATAGTTATAATGTTTTTTAAGTAAAAGTCAAAACTCACGTATATATGTACAGTCGAACCCAAATACATCGTATACCTAGCTAGCACAAGTCCAAAAGCACGTACGCTTTAATGCTGTTAATTGAGCGCATATTCTGATCATACTAAAATCCAGGAAACAAAATACGGATATTCAAGTCAAAGTATTCCTTCGTCTTAAAATATAACAATGCATATATAGCGTTCAAAGTTTGTTGTAAAATATAACAACTTCTATACGTGCATTAATTCCCTTTTTTATCCAATTACAACTTTCCAATACTAAATTTTTCACATGTTAATTATCTCTTTAATTCGTAACCAATCACAAGCTTCTCCTATTCAATTCACCAACTTTCCTATAACTCATCACCCAAGTCAAACTTATTTTAAATTTTGGAACGGGGAGTATAAACTTAAATTTCGTGGCAAAGACCCTAGCTGATTACGAGTCGCAATGCACCCTGTGTGATGATTGTAAAGATTGACGTTTGAAGCTACATGTAAAAATTAGTGTTGTAACAATTAATATTAATCGGACATGGTTATTTTGTCCTGTAGCGGTTGCACAAGTATAGTATATACGCGGGAATCACTCGCGCCTTCTACGGGATTCAATTCGACACGACATGCCTGCCTGCATGCACGTACGTACGCTCTACATCACTGTAGCTAGCATATCTACAGGGTAGCTCCCTCCGTTTTGAAACGCATATATGCAGCTACTCCCTCTGTATGGCAATCACGTTTGACCATTCGTCTTATTTAAAATTTATATCCAAATATGCACAATTATAATACATAGTTAAAGTTTCTATAATAATAAATCATATTATAACAAAATAATTATATAATTTTTTGAATAAGACGAATGGTCAAACGTAAACCTAAAGTCAACGGCGTCATATAAAAGATATAGAGGGAGTACTTAACACAAATATTTTACAAAGCCCCCCTACCCACTGGATCTCATAGAAAATAAGAGGGATGAAGGAAAGAAAAATAAAGAAAATATGAAGAATAAGAGGGCTAAAAAAAGGAAGAAGTCAATTAGCCCCTCCTAATTTGATGATCTGGATCGAGCCCTGCCTACATATATGAATCTGGAATCTAAACAAACCTTGCCAGACACATGCATGATCTGTATACTCGGGATTTACATCTTTTACCTGAATATAACCAATTCTAGTACATGAATTTGCTGTTGTCTCTGCAATTACTTCATGTCAGATTTCCTCTTATTTTATCTCATATAAATTCTCATTCCCATCCATTCATCATTTACTAATGGATATGGTAGTTTTTTCTTCTTAACATGAATCCATGCTAAATAGTGTAATTCTTATATTTCAGAACAAAAAACAATACATTTTGGAACGAAGGGAGCCAAAATTTTGCAATCACATATCACGAATAAATTTTCTACCGTCTCCAATAATTTTATCACTATAATGATATTAAAAAAAACAAGACGCGCGCGCGCGCATATATATATATATATATATATAAACACTATACATTGATTGAGATATAAATTTAAAACTCGCTAAAAAGTCATACATTATAAAAATACTATTAAATAACCTAGAACTAAACCAAAATTACGGGCTATTTGGATCCAAAGATTTTTTTTAGTCCCTTATCATATCAAATGTCTGAACGTTAATTAGAAGTATTAATTATGGACTGATAACAAAACTAATTGCATAAATAAAGGCTATTTCATTAGACAAATTTTTTAAGCCTAATTAATCCACGACTAGCAAATATTTAATGTATCATCATATTCGTTAATTATGGACTAATTAGGCTTAATAGATTCGTCTCGCTAAATAGTTCAGAATATGAGGTGAGTTTTATTAATAGTCTATATTTAATACTTCTAATTAGTATCTGAACATTCGACATGACAGGGACTTTAGTTAAGAGTAACCAAGCATGCAGGAATCATCCATACGTAAACATATGAGCAAGTACCGTGTAGTATTGCAAGTACTCCGTATGTGCCTAGTCCTGACCAACGTACTGTAGATACTAGTCTCGGCTACTCGATACATCGTACGTACACACTGCACCGTAGACTTTACATGGCGGCCGGATGGATCGATGAAGCAGTGCTAGTATCAAGCTAGACTAGTACTGCACAAACCTAGTACTCTGCTTTCGAATTGCCATCACCAGAGGACTCTGTTTTGGCATGCAATAAATACTAAACCAGATCATATCACAACGAGTGTGACGTTACATATATTTATGACACGTACGTTGCTGTTACTATACAGTACGTAGGTAGCTAGGAGTAAGTATTCTCTACGAATAAAACAAACGGTCAAACTTTTTAACACAGAAAATAAAGTTATTATAGAACAGATACAGAAATATACATGAATATTCATGGATCCTGTACAACGTTGTAGAGGACTCACTTGTGACGTTGGTGCCGAGTACGTTATTTTTTTTTTCACCTCACCTATAGACTATAGTACTTTAGCTTAGCAACATCATCGATCTAGGCCTAACGAAGTACATCCCTTGACTTGTCAACGATCCCATTTTTATCTTTTTCAGAAAACCATATACAACGGACCCTCAACCGTTAAAACTAAAATAAGTCCCAAAATAGTTTGGATAACGTTTTCAGCTAATGTGACACCTACGTGGCTTACTTGCCTCGATCTTCATCTGATGTAGCATTAACGTGACACATGACACAAAATTTAACAACTAAAAAAATTAAACATAATACGTGAGCCAATTATTGGGGGAGGCTGCGCCACAGACTCACCGTAGAGATAGAGAGGAGTGTAGGACCCATTGATAGGCGGTCCTACTATTTTTTGTCTAACTAATACGTGTGCCTCATATTTTTATAATTTTATTTTTTATATTTTACTTTCAAGGTCACATCAGCCAAAACCGCCATCTAAGCCACCAAGAGATCTCGTCTACACCGGTTTCAATAGTTGAGACATTTATTATATCTGGTGCGGACAAAAATCGAACTAGATGTCAAGTTAGGGATCTCAAATGAACTTGTGTGATGGATTTATGTACCCAAAAATGTTGTATTGAGATACTAAGACAAGGCCGAGTAAGAATATTTGCAACGAGGCCCATTTACAGTTCTGGCCCAAGGGCGCTTTTCAGGCCCATTTGGACGCCGGCGAATCTGGTTTTACTAGCAGGGGAAAACTGATCCCGCTGATTTTACCGATGAATAAAATCTGAATTTCCGCTACACTTTTCTCTGCTCACATTGGATTTGTTTGATTCGGTCACGAACCATCACATTCTTATTTAACATCGACGCAATTTATTACTTGTTTTGCTACTTTTATTTTGTGCCAAAATAGATAGTTTAGACTAAAGTAGTAAGTACTTTTGTAATAAACAATTTTTGTTTCAACTATCTAGTTTTGCTATGTACTTCCATTACCTGGTTTTGTTTTTTTACTCACAACCTGGTTTTTCTGTTCTGTTTTATTAATTAAGCAATCAGAAAAATTGTTCTGTTGTGACTGAAAAAAAAGAGGGGGTGATTGTTGGCAGCATATTTTCAAAAAAAATTATAATCAAATTTTTATATACATGTTCTCGGTGAAGCCAAAAATAAACGATGATAAAAAAAAAACTCTAAAATGAATGTCAAAACTAAGGTTAAAAATTCAAATTTTGTCTTATAACCATAAACAAAAAAAAAATGATGGTGGAGAAGTTTTGTTATCAAATTTTCAATCATCTGGTTTTGCATAAATTAGTTATAAAGATGACTTAAATATCCCTGATTAAACAAGAAAATTGTATGGAGTGAGATACAAATAGCCAGATAGGGGTAAAATGAATAGAGATTTCAGTATAATGTGATTGAGTAGAAAACTCCATAAATACACATGCACTTTTATGAGATAAATTTAAATTTTAGAAATGTACATGTGGTACAAGATATATGCATGTAATTGTACTACAAAGCCGCACAGTGCCGGCAGCCGGCATCGATTTGGTTTGCTAGCTGCAACTGTACCTGCCGAATGATCTTCTCGGCGGGGATCGATGCTCAGAAAATATTGCCCATTATATCTGCAGTTCGTCTTGGGCGCAATTCAGATAGGGCTTAATTAGTTATTAGTTTCCCCGTTATATATTTAAGGTTCCCTTAATCTTAATCCTTCTTTCCCTGAAGCTTAATTTGCTTTTAACTTTGATCGAGTTTATATTCTGCCTAATCTGACAGCTCGCCGTCGGCGTTACTGTACATGCGTGGATCAGAAACGGTTGGTTTGATTAATACTCCCTCCAGTCTCAAATAATTGACACCGGTTACTATTCATCTGAGAACACATCATTTAGAATATTAAGAAACATGACTATGATAAAAATCCATAATCAACCACGGAGAAATAAATATATGGAAGATTTTTTTTTTGTAAAAATAAAAACTACTATATGGAAGAAAAACAGGACATATGGGTGTCGCCTGGCGAGAGACTCTGGCGTTGTCCTACCCTACCTGGCCCACATCAATCGATCTGCAATTTTCTGTTCCTATCGCCTGCACTACACTGCTGATCATTATATAGCTTTTCCCCACACCAACATTTTGATTTCCTTTTCTTTCCCTTCCCTGCAAATGTCTCACAAAGTCTAACTTAAACCATGCCCTCCAATCTAATCCATGAAAAAAATACATTATCACGCCGATCGATCGGTCGACTCGATCTCTATACCCTCAATAATGTAGACTGGCTAGCTAGTATATATATGAGTACTCAATTCTTCAGTTTTTTTTTACTAGTGTCAGTTGCTTAATAATGTTGACCCATGCAGGATGTGACATATACCAGATCAAAAGTGCATGCATGAGTTCAAGTCTGCATTTTTTTTAAATGTTCTTTCCATCTCTTTGTGCAAATTTAACATGAAAGAAAACAAACACACATTCTCACCTTCTTGGGTGTCATCCTCCATGGGCAGCACAAGCGAAAACCCTAAGACCATGGTACTACACTATCTCCAACTTTGATATCACGATCACTGACATATGAATCTCATTCTACTAGGGGTTTTCTCTACTGACCTTGCTGCCGTCGAATTGCACTATCGAAAATCAGTGCAACCCATAGTTTGCTATTTGGATCCTATGGACTATGGATGTGTGCTATGGGCTTGCTTGCAAATGTGGTGTTTTGTGGCTGGGACTTTTGGTTAGATGGTGCTCATCGGGTACCGGTTCCTCGATTCCAAAGTTAAATCCGTAGCTCTAATATTGGTTGGTTGTATACTTGAAAACGATTGTTTTCGCTTCCATGCTATAGAGTTCATTGAATTTACTCTTTAGGGTGAAAACCCATATGGCCTTTACTAATTGATGTATGGCAATGATGGTGCATGCACGCACCGTTCCTTTTTTGGAGCATTCGTCGTAAGCCAAGTATTTGTTTTGGTGGTGTGTGGGGATGAAGATCAATTGTGTATGTAGTTATAGGTTTTTTTAGTCACATCGTTATTTTTTTTAAAAAAAATATACTATTTATAGGCATTGTACATTTTAGTTATGCATATATAGGCCGGGCTTCAGGGTAATTATGTCATTTTTTTAGTCGTCTAAAATAAGTAAAGCTTTTTTATCTTTAAAATAAGCTGTTACCTTGGGGTGGATGCATCCGTCCATCATCCATGTGATGGTGAATTAGTTTGCCTAAAAGCTGGTGATGAGCAGTACATGTGCATGTTGATTGAAACGAGAGAGGCGACAAGGGCGGTAAAAGTGAAAAGGAAAAATGGCAACAGGTCGGGAGTGACAGGCATCGATCATGGTGGTGAATTGCAACGGCTATATACTAGTAGCACACACAGTGATGACAAGGTTGGAGGAAGAAGGGAAAAAAAAAAAAAAAGGAGGCAGCAGCAGCAGTATCAGCAGTATGTAGGGAACGCCTTGGCAATCATGTGATGATTCAGAGATGACACTTGACTACACTGGACTGGAGTACTCGACGTCCTACCACTACCAGCAAAGAGAGATGTGATGCAGAGGAAAGCGTGCGTGCGTGCAGTTTACTGGTACTACTACGGTTGGTAGGTGTAGGTACCAAGAGAATTTTTAGGTCAATAGCAAAGCAAAGCCAAGCCAAGCGAAGCGATGCAATGGCATTGGCAGCAGCTGCTGAATGCTGAGTAGGATGAGGTCTCTTTCTGTCTGTCTCATGCTGCAGCTGCATAGCATAGCATAGCAGCAACAGAAACGCAAGAGTGGAGTGAGTGAGTGAGTACTGCTGCTGCTGCTCCATGGTGCTTTGAGATTAGCGCACGGGTGGCAGATCCAACGGGGCAGGTGAGCTGGTGAGGCCGGAGTAGCTAGTGCTTGAACTGGGTCCAGCACGTACAGCACACGCAGACGCAGACGCAGCGATCAGTCAGTCGCTCCGTGTGTTTGTGTCGTCGTCTCGTCTGTCTCGCAACTGCATTATTCTTTCTCTCCATCCTCTCCTCCCTAGCTGCCCTCTTCTTCTTCTTCCTCCTCCTCCTAGTCCGCCGCAGGCAGGATCGAGTTGCTCTCTTCTGCTAGCTTGCTCACTCGATCTATAAATACTCAATTAGATAGAGAGAGAGAGAGGTAGGTAGAGGTAGAGATCAGCTGAGGAACCCAGGTCCATGGACGACGACAGGTGGAAGCTGTCGACGAGCAAGGGGAGGAGCAAATCGGGCAGGTCCAGCAGCAGCTTCTACTCCGACTTGAGCAGCAGCGCCGCCGCCTCCACGCTCAGCCGGAGCTACTCCGCCAGCGTCACCGGCAGCAGGCAAGCACACGCTAGCACCAGCAGCAGCTCTGCCTGGTCCGCTTCCGGTGGCGCCAGCAGCTCCAGCTCGCAGCAGCAGAGCAGCAATTCGAGGCTGTCGAAGAAGTGCGTGGAGGCGGTGAAGGAGCACCGCGCGCGCTTCTACATCGTCCGCCGCTGCGTCTCCATGCTCGTCTGCTGGCGCGACTACTAATTCAATTCACGCCTCCCTAGTCCCTCCTACCTACCTAGCTCACTTTTCATTCATTTATTTGTTTTTTTTTTCTATTGTTGCTAGCTCCAGCCTCCATGCATCTCTCTGTTTCTCTGCGTCTCCATCTCTTCTTTACTTGATTCTTTCTTGCTATGTCCATATAAGTATATATAAATGTATAACTTGCATGCATCGTTGCTATCTATGAGAGTCTATCTTATCTTTTAGTGTCATGTAGAGTGGTAAGCTGGAGGTCGACAGGCCATTGAACTAACTATAGCTTAGGGGAGGTCGAGTAGAAGATTTATGAAATGCCAATCGATCTGGCTGTCTGGAGTTGAGAGCTGGTGCGAGAGGAGAGGAGAGGAGAGGAGGCAGTCAATTGAGGCCAAAAACGAGTCAAATGATGCCGATAGATCGGGATGTGGTGATGACGATCGATATATGGACCAGTAATCAATCCAAATGTATGTCCAATAATATAATACGTGGGGCTCCCCCATTGCTATTGCTGGCTGCATGCTGCCTCTCTAAGTAAGGAGCTAGATATATACACAGACAGAGAGACTGATATGTTAATTAATTAGCAATACTGCTAGTGTTAGCTTAATTAGCGAGTACTACGTAGTAGTAGTATGTGCGTGTTGGTGTGTCAGAGACAGTAGCAGCAGCAGTGAATGGTCCCTCTCCCTCCCTCCCGGGTGAAGCATAGCATGTGTGCGTAGACCAACTGTCGTTGTTCTCGTTCTCCACCCGCTAATTGCTATGCTTCTCTCACGAACTACTATTAATTATTTCCGTAGGTAGTAGTAGGCTGCGAATCGCCCTGCCTACGTGACCGACTCCGGTGCATATTATATGTAGTATAATTTAATCTATACCGTTGATCTAATTTTGTTAAACGGTTATGGATAAATTATACTATCAATAATTTTATTTTAGGTGTAGTAGAATTCTGAGAGGGCAATATCGTCTTTTTTACTATAATAGTAAGTGGGTCTTGCTGGGCTTTTCTTGATCCGTGTATAATGTGATAAAAAAATAATAAATACAAATCAAATATTAATCAAATTACGAATATACTCTTTTAAATCAATGTACGAGATTAGTTCTGCTGACAGTATTATAATATAAGTAATATGCACCGAAGCGTTGCCCATATATATAAGACCTGTGAAAAATCAAACAGCAACACACTGGAGTTGGAGTAGCTACTGTATCTTGCATCGATGTCAATTCGTGCTGCGCATGTATTCAGCAGCAAGTGAAGAACAACTAGCTTTGAGATCAAATGCCATGGAAGTTCAGATGCAGAGAGCAGAGCACTAGCTAGCCCTATATGAATTCAGATGCAGAGCAGAGCAGTGGAGAAGGAAGGAGCAGGTGATGGATGATACAGCGTGATGCATGGCCACATCACATGCGACGCACGTGCCAGATTCTGCTGCCCACGTTAATTGGTTCATGGATCTGCCTGCCTGCACCCTCGTCTCGTCTCCTCTCCTCTGGAGTATGTACATGATCAATTATATTAATTTAAATAAGTATGTATAAAAAAGTCAACGGCGTAAAAAACGAAGGTAGTATGTGTATGGACTACGGAGTATACATGTGCAGAAAAGATGGAAAGGTAAGGCAGAGACCAGATCTGCGAGTGAGTTGGAGGCGTCAACAGTGCTGCTGGATTAGCTAGCTACTAATACTAATACTACCTTTTTAGCACTCCACACCAGGGCAAGGGCAGGGTTCCACTGCACGCAGGTCGTGCAAACACAGAGAGAGACAGAGACAGAGACCCAGGACAGCGGCCCGGCTTGGCCTGTCACTAGTAGCGCCACTACTGCTACGACAGCTAGCTCATGCCTCATGCTGCTGTACTAGTACTCCCCTCCATCTCCAAAAACTTTATTTTTAACCAAAGTTACATATACCTTTATAAATTTACAAACACTATAATGATCTTTATTTTTCTCAAACCTCATGACACTTATCTCGTACTACCTCCGTCTCATCTTCATTTTTCGATTTCTATATCCAAAACCTGACCATCCGTCTTATTTAAAAAATTTATACAAAACCTTAAAAAAAATTAGTCATGTATAAAGTAGCATTCATGTTTTATCATCTAGTAACAATAAAAATATTAATCATAAAAAATCAAATAATACGAAGAGTCAAACATTTAAAACTAAAAAATAAAATTATTTTGGGACGGAGAAAGTATTATACTAATTTTTAATATGGCAATTGCTCATAAAATATAGTTTTTTATTAGATAAACAAGATGAACTAAAAATAAAGTCTTTTTAGTACAAAGAGAGTAACAACCCCTCCTCCATCCTTCGAACACACACCCAATTTACCCTAATGCATGTGGCATACAATCCATCCATCCATCCATATATGGGTACTGAACATTACTCCCTCTCCTTTATGCCGAAAGATACTGTACCTTTACAATCATTCTTTCATTTATTAATGTATATTTTATATAAATAAATCTAGACAATGTTATAAAAATACATTATGATAGCAGTTAACACATATGATCGATATAGTTGTGTATAAAAGACAATTGTCTTTTGATTAACCAAAAATCAAAAGAAAATTGTACCTGTAAAAAAGAGAAAACATTGTATATATCAAAATAAAGTTACACTTTGTCATCAAATAGAGATCTGATTACAGTATATAAGAACCTAGAAAAGACCAAGTTATTCGTGAGATAGTAGCAACTTAACAAGAAGAACACAAGGATTTTTACGAAGGTCCAGGTTCCCTGATGATGACCTAATAGCCCTGTCATGTCGGTCCTGATCAATTTCGTCTTTATATCAATCTCACATAAATATAACACACAATGAGGAAATTCTTGTATACCCTACAACTATATCGGTATGGTGGCACGAGCATAGTTGTTGGTAGCTTGACATCACCGGGATCCTCCAATATCGACTCGATATGATTGCTTTTTGTGGTTTCTAATTGTTCATCATGGTCTACTAGCCTCTTAAGGCTTATTGGATTTTTAAAGCTTATTTGATTGCCCTCCTCTTCGAGGGGTCCTGTATCTGTACCCATGCCAATCTTGGTAGGAGATGAGTAGACTCCGAGAAATCCTTAGGCAATACAGCCGAATATGCTTACCATACCCAGATTTGACTACTAAATCCTTTCTTACCGGATACATATTCCTTACTCTACTGTATCATTTTCTATTTGCTTCAGAGATAGGATTTGGTACGGAAACACTCTTTCTAAGGTAATTACACTTCTATGAGGTATCCCCGTAACCGTAAGTCAATAACATTGTCATACTTCTAAATAAACTTTAGGGATCTGTTAGACTTTAGGTGTTTATAAATTTATATATTTGAATATTGCCAAAATGTGCGATTAGTTTATATTACTGAGAGAATGATTAAAAAATCACCGTATTTTTAACTGCACATATTGATAAAGTTATATATTTGAACATTGCTAAAACGTCCTACTAGTAGGAGTAGGAGTAGGGGTAGAAGTAGTTTAGAAAAAAGAGGGGAGGGAAATGGCCGGGCCTGTGGTTGTGCTCGGCTGAGGTGGGGTGGGTCCTTTTGTTTCAGTTGAATTTAATTTGTGTCGGCCCAACCCACCACTGGGCCAAATGCTCTAGTACTAGTACGTCCGTGAGATGGGCCCCTCCCTGCACATTGGCGGACAGGTCAGATCGTCCTTTTGCTGACGTGGACGCTGCTTCATCTCCTATACTTTGCCAGTGGTAGGCATCTTGAGTCTGCCCAACATCCAACTTCTGGTTTCGGATTTTTTGTTAACTAGCGTACTGTGCTTGTGTTTGTGTTGCACCGATATTTTATTACTTCCTCCGTTTTTTTATGTACGATACCGTTAATTTTTAAAATTACGTTTGACCATTCGTCTTATTCAAAATTTATATCCAAATATATAAAATTATAATGCATACTTAAAGTTCCTATAATAATAAATCATATTATAACAAAATAATTAATAATTATATAATTTTTTTAAATAAGACGAATGGACAAATGTGGACCTAAAAGTCAACGGCGTCATATAAAAAAATATAGAGGGAGTATAAAATATGTCTTATTTATATATGTCTTTAGTTATTAAATTACAACTAATAAAAATAGTTTGATATATATGTCTTAGTTATTTTTTCTTTTAAAAATATGAGGAAGTTAGTGCTGGGTAGGTGATAGATTTACCCCCAAGCATCTCCCCTGTCACTTATCTTAACCCATGTACCAGGCCGAACAATCTTGTAGGAAGATTGATTGGTCTTTGCAAACCTAAAACAACTTAGGTTTGTTTCAAAATGTAATTATTTTTTTATGTTTTTCAAAATACATTTAGAGCCGTACCAGTGCATTTAGAAAAAGTAATAGAAAATCCTCATACTTTGGAGTAGAGGATTAGCTAGGAACCAATAACCAAATGCTACGATTGAACATTTCAGTTTCAATCTATTTCTTTTATCTTGGTATTTTTATTATTTTTTTGCTTTGCTATGCTTGCTTAGTTGCTAGCTACCTCCTTTCTGGTACAACTCACAGCTTGGAAATTTGATTTCTTCTCTAAGATAATTTAATATCCAAATAGAAAATTGGATATATATTTTTAATTCAATACAAACTGTGGCCTAACGGAAGCATACATATATACATGCATCTTCCAATCAAAATCAAAATTAATTGTAAGCAAACTAGCTATACCCAGTTATTCCCAATGCAATGCTGACCATCAATCCAACCCGGCAAATTATTGAGAATTCATGGATGCACCTCCCTGTATAGAACTCGCCCATAATTTTATTTTTTTTAAAAAAAGGAGTAAAATTATGGATACTGTATGTACCGGAGTACGCATTGTATCAGCTGCTTGCTGCATATATCATTGCAAGCCAGATGATATATAGAAGCCATGTGTCCCTATATAGTCCCTAGATACAACCTTGAACTGTTGGTTATGCACCAGAATTAACCTATATTTATCATTATCCTCGTGGTGCAGATTAATCAAGAGGAGCTGTCAATTGTACTCCATTAGGGAAATTAAAGCCATGTTGCCGCATGCAGCTGCCGACTAATTCATACCATACATGCTGATGTGTTGGGCTTTGGCATGACGACACTCTACGTACGAGTTTAGGAGGTTTTTTTAATCATTTTTTTAAAAAAAAATTTTGAGATTCCATATTTTTCAGTGTAAAAGTCTTGTATCTTGAGGTATATTATACCTTAAGGTACGAGAATTTTACATTATACTTTTATCTCAAGATAGTTTTTAAGAATGTTTAAAAAAATCCACAAGTTTATGCGCGGGCAGCAGCACCTTGGGCTGAAAAATGTTGAGTTTGTGGATTCGTTCATGGCTTTTCATCTATTTACTGTGTTTTAAGCTAATTGGCAATACTATATCATGTTTCAAAGTGTTCAGCGGCATATGATGCGTGGGTATGCTTCTTTTATGTAACAAAGAGAGAGCCCCGTCGTCGCTTCTCCGTGTATGTGTATGTGTGTATACACGTACACGCAAAATAAAATATTTATATGAATTTTTTAACTAAACTAATATCAAAATATGAACTATTAGGAAACATATTTGGCTAAGGTGCAAAAAAACCATAGATAAAAGATTAACGGCTATTAAATTAAAAATCTACTATGTAAATATGAGACGATAAGCTCCTACATAAAAACATTTTTTAAAAATAAACTATTTGTTAGTTCAAATAAACATGCGAGTAAAAGACAAAGAATAATCAATAATGAATAGATAAGCAGCAGAGATTTAAAAAAAAGGTCATCCCTAGTCTAAACCTCCAATATTGGTGGGCGAGCATATAGTACCAATTAACCGATTAAGCTAGTATAGTATAGCTATGATCATACCATCTGCATCTGCGTTGCCTCTCGAAATAAGTTTATTTTTCAGTTTTGTTTGAATTTTTTTTTATTATTATATTTTTATTGTAACTAGAGGATAAAACATGAATAATATTTTATACGTTACTATTTATTTAAAAAAATTATATATTTTTTTAAATAAGATAAATAGTGATATTTTAAATATATAAATCGAAAAATAAGTTTATATAGACAGAGGTCGAAAAATAAGGTTACATGACAGAGGTTGAGAGAGTCAGAGAGGGACGTACAGCTCCCAAGTTGTAGTACAAGTTGAGGCTCGCAAAGTCAGCACTTGTACTGCACACAAATGCTTGCGAGTTGCGACGGCCCGACGAAGACAGCCTGTGTTAACAATTCATTCTTTTGTTTAGTGTTCTTACTTGTAAAAATATTCTGCCTTGCCAATTTAGAATTCATCTTCCTCTAACACACGTCACTGAATTAATTAATTAATTAATGCTCCCTTCACTTTCGTTAAAATTAATTAGGGGTTAAGACAAATTGATCAGTTTTTCAAACTTGAAACATTAACAATTATATATACTCCCGTCGCTTCTAAATACTTAAGTCGGTAATGATTTATACTTTGACAACTTTGATGACGGATAAGTTTAACTGATTATAGTATACTGGACAAAAGCTTAATTCATATGTTTTATAATGCATCACACTTTAATAATATGGTATCTTAATTTGTAAGTGCTTATATATTTTTTCTAAAAAAAGATAAATAATCAAAGTTTGTGAATACTGCCTAGAACCAATATTCATGAACAAAGGGAGGATTAAAATAAAGTTGATGACATTATGATAGTAATTGTTTATGATAAATCATATATTATTTTTCTGAAAAACCTAAACATCTAAGAAATAACCGATAGACAACGTTTAAAAAGATTAACAAAATTTTACCATAAATGTCAAATTTGTATTGCTGCAGTCATTCGAGCATTTGCCTTACAAGATTTGATTAAACTTCTAAAATTCATATTAACAATTTTGTGTCAAAATAAGTTTATAAAATATAATAAGTTTGTGATAAAATGATAATATTTTTTGAGTAGAATCGATGTGTATTATTTGTTTCATATTAAATTAAATATTTAAGAAATTATCAGGGTTTTATAAATTTGATCAAATCTTATCCCAGACGAGACGTACTTTTGACTTGAGTGAGTAAAATTAATTAAAATCTCGAATTAACAAGGTGTATATATATAGTGCTGAATCCTCCTAGCTAGTGGCCCAGAAGAAATCGATCGTGACGGCGACGTCGGCGACGACCATGGCCAGGATGAGGGCTTCTTCCTCGCTCGCGCTCGCCATGCTCCTCCTCCTCCTCGCTGCGCTGTCGTTCCAGGCCTGCAGCGCCCATGGCGGCATCAACGACGGCCACGGGCAGGTGGACTCCCCCCCGGCGGCCGACGCGGCGTCGTCGTCGTCCAGCCTGCGGTCCAAGGGGCTGATCGCCGTGAAGGTGTGGTGCCTGTTCATCCTGCTGGTGTTCACCTTCCTCGGCGGCGTGTCGCCCTACTTCTACCGGTGGAACGAGGGCTTCCTCCTCCTCGGCACCCAGTTCGCCGCCGGCGTCTTCCTCGGCGTCGCGCTCATGCACTTCCTCGCCGACTCCACCGCCACGTTCGGGGGGCTCACCACCAAGACGTACCCCTTCTCGTTCATGCTCACCTGCGTCGGCTTCCTCATCACCATGCTCGCCGATCTCGTCATCGCCGCCGTGGCGCGGAGGAGCGGCAACAACAACCAGGTGAGTGAGCAGCAGGAGGCCGCCGCCGAGGGGGGACACCAGAAGGAGGAGGCGGCGCACCCGGCGATGCTGGTGAGGTCGTCGTCGTTCGAGGACGCCGTGCTGCTCATCGTGGCGCTCTGCTTCCACTCCGTCTTTGAAGGGATCGCCATAGGGGTCTCAGGTCACTACTCCAGCTACTACTCTACGTGTACTACAACTAACTGCAACGATTAGGTACTAACAACATGTAGTACAATTGCTAATGCTCGTACAACTCCTGGTTAATTTGATGTCCGAATTAATCGACCCAACTAATGTAGCATTAGGATATTGTTTTTGAAATTAAGTCCCCATTACACCAGATAGATGCCAAATAATTAAGCAAAGTTATCTAAACAATTGGCAACATTGATACGGTATAATTTGCCGTGCACATCCACATAAGATGATCACTGATGTCCATAATTTTCATGGAAGGTTGATGTACAGGACATTTTTGTTTTTTTCTAAGACAATGGAATTCATTCCAGTACTATTTACTTCAAAAACGATGCTACAACCAATTAGTATTACAGTTTCTTATTGTGTCTGCATGTGATAACTATGTATCTACCTAAAAAACAAACAAAAACAAAACTGTAATGTATCACGGCTGTTAGTAATAGATGGTTGCACTAGCTAGTAAAACCGTACATGTGCTAACTTCAACAAATTAGCTAGTTTCTTGATAATCTTGTGTGATCACTGGCGGATCCACCGCCCAATTGACACTAGCTAATTGGATCAATTAGCTTCTTGCGTTTATATCAAATGAAATGGAACTTTTGTTTTCGCATATATATATATATATAGCAAATTAGCACTAATTAATTTGAGTTAGACTTTCATATATACGGTCTCAGAGGAAATCAACAAAATTATCGATCGTTTGAATGAATTGGTGGTGTGATGCAGCGACGAAGAGCGAGGCATGGAGGAACCTGTGGACGATCGGGCTGCACAAGATCTTCGCGGCGGTGGCGATGGGCATCGCGCTGCTGCGGATGATCCCCAAGCGCCCCTTCCTCATGACCGTCGTCTACTCGCTGGCGTTCGCCGTGTCCAGCCCCGTCGGCGTCGGCATCGGCATCGCCATCGACGCCACGGCGCAGGGCCGGGCGGCGGACTGGACCTACGCCATCTCCATGGGCCTCGCCACCGGCGTCTTCATCTACGTCGCCATCAACCACCTCATCGCCAAGGGCTACCGCACCCACCGCCCCACCGCCGCCGACAAACCCTCCTTCAAGTTCCTCGCCGTCCTCCTCGGCGTCGCCGTCATGGCCGTCGTCATGATCTGGGACTGATCTCTTGCTCCATCAATCTTTGGCTTGTTTAATTATATAACTGTGTACAAATGTACGTTTGATTTCTACTATGCCTTAAATTACTGTGCTGTACTGTACGTGATGATTTACATGGACAAAACATTCTGTGCCATTTAGGTTTGATCGATGTATAATCAAACCTTGAATAAACTTGGTTTGTTTCTTTTTTAGAAAAAAGAAAACTATATACCCTGTGAATTTAAAACGTTATTAAGAGTTTGGGGAGATGAACTTACGGCCTAAACAGTGTCCCGGCCCATATCACTAGATAGCCTGCAGCGAGACTGCATTACCTTCTAATAAATTTTCTGCACATGTTGTTTCATACTGGAGCATATCTTCAATGCTGAATATTTTGAAGATAACTAGATTCGTGCCCATGCGTTGCCACGGGCAGCAAAAATGATATAACACATAAAGAGTAACATATAACTTCACAAAAGACAATAATTTAATATTAATTTATGTTAAAACAAAACAATCAGGTATGTCATATATTTAGACCCGTGATGCGATTAAGATAATGCTTTATAGGTGTCGGAAGCATCTTTCGATATATTTTTGCTTCGTGTGTCAACACTTCAATGACGAAATTCCGCCGTATTGATATTAGATCTTGAACACGCATGAGGTCTGTATACGTTAGTATATTACGCATGATTGATACAATCGAATCCTGAATATTTTGCTATATGAACATGTATAGTTTAAAAACTTATTACAGAAAAGGAGCAAAATGAAAACTGAAAAAGGACTCAATTGAAGTAGTAAATTACATCCAAGATGAAGTATATCGTTTGGCCAAATGAAGCAGGCTGAATTCACCTTTACCAGTTCAATTATTATCTCAATATCATAATATGAACTCTGAAATGAACTGAGGTAGCCTTATGTATGACCTAGAAAAGGATTCTTAGCATTATGTATGACCTAGAAAAGGATTCTTAGCAGTGACATCATCAATTTTATTATTTTGCATTCCCTATAACTGGGCAAATTATTTGCACAGGTATTAAAAAAATGGATTTGAATCCTAGTTCTTTAAAATGGATTTGACCTTATTGAACACCTCAAAAAGATAATTGATTGTCTCACACAATAAAATTTTTCGTAGGCAATAAGGTGGAGTTGGGGGTTAATGTATTCTATTGAGAATGAATATTATTCTCAAGAAAAAAACAGGAAGAAGGCTTATTTGGTTAATGGTAGGTACAAAAGCCATATGTACCTGCTATGTGATTCTTAGCTGCATCAACATCCTAGAAAAGGATAAAAGAAAACACACCAACATTTGGTTTAACTGATTGATTATCCTAATTTTTGAAGCAACAGTAGTACCTTTTGTCGGGTAACAGTAGTATCTTTGATGTGCAATTTGATCAAAATCTGATTATCTGAAACCGTGTTATTGAAACGTGAAAACATCAGTCGTTAATCTCTGTTCTCTGAAAAAAAAAACTTGAACCTTTGCAAAATAACAGAAATAACATAGTTGAACTAATATATGCTGAAACTAATATTTAGAGGAAAACCACTACACAACAACATGACATTGTCAGCTCACTGTCTCCTCAGAATGCCGGCCTCTAGAAAACATCAGTTTACATCTGTAATAAACGTTACCAATTCAGAAAAAGATTTACCATTGTTATCAGTTGGGTGTTGAGGATTTCAGTTGGAATATCAGATTTGTGCCAAAGAAAGAACAATCAACGAAATAAAAAACCAGGAAACATAGGAAATTTCAACGACAGAATGATGAACAAGTTATAATAAATTTCATCCCATATAACAAATACTTTGAAGAACAGCAAGGCTGAGTATATGGAAATGGACGCAGGAAAGATGGACATGTACATGCTTCTGAGTAAAGCATAATAGAAAAAAAAAATGCAATACGCTGTACATACATGAAACAATCAGACTTCAATCATGCTAGAAACTTCTGTCATTTTCATTTGTTCCTTCACCACACTTCTGTATGTGGCATTATTTTTCTAGTCTCTCCTCTCAATCATGTGATTGCAATTAGTAATTGTGCATTAATATGTCAGAATTGGTTATCAATTCAGAAACAATTCCCAGACTTCTATTCATCGATCTTCATTTCAACCAAGCAGCAAACACTGAAACAGGTGCAACAGGGCAATACCTTGCTCAGTATGTCGTCCAAGCCGCCATCTTCCTCGGCTATCTCTGACGGCGCCGGCGCCGCTGCCGCGGTCTCGAGGCAGTTAGAGACCGCCACAACCTCCCCACTCTTCTCCTCCGCCGGCAGATCAAGCTTGTGACACCCAAATTTATCGAATGAATGCAGATAGCACACCGCTGTGTAGAAATTGAGACCTAGCATACAAGAGGTGGGCATACACGAGGGGAAGGTCCATCAGATTGCATACAAGAGGTGGACGGAGGAAGGGGAGGGGAGCGACGACAACGGCCAGGGTGACGCTGCTGGG
Source organism: Oryza brachyantha (assembly GCF_000231095.2). Lineage (NCBI taxonomy): Eukaryota > Viridiplantae > Streptophyta > Magnoliopsida > Poales > Poaceae > Oryza > Oryza brachyantha. The sequence continues at coordinate 33,260,459 of NC_023163.2, read as the reverse complement.
GGCCGTGTTCTGCGCCTGCGTCGTGGCCGGCAATATCTCGCTCCGCTACCTCCCCGTGTCGTTCAACCAGGCCATCGGCGCTAGCACACCCTTCTTCACCGCCGTCGGAGCAGCCGCCCTTCTTCAACCAGGCCATGGCGACGAAAATGCGGAAAGGACGAGGACGACGTCGTGGGCGGGCGCGACGCGACTCGCCTATGCGTGTTTTTTTTAGAGTAGAGATAGAGATACCATTTCGTAATCGCAATGAGAAGGAAACCGCCTCAACACGCACGCATGCAAGCACCGCCTATGCACCTACTAGAAAAGAACCCAGTCACCAGCAGCACTATGAAATTGCAGTTCCCGTGCTCAACAACCAGACCAGCTGAGCTCAATGCCAGGAATTAATTAGACAACCTGACAGTGCCCAAATTATTGGAGCTAAGTGCTAGCAACAATCGAGCCACATGAGACAGCAGTTATTATATGGACCATTTCTGAAGCACGCATTTCTTGGTAAAGATAGGAACAGAGCATCAAAAGCAAGTCAAAGTCATTAGACATTTCCCTATTCCTAGTGGAGAGTAGAAAATAGGAATGAAAAGATAATAGTTATCCAATTCAAGAAATGACGAAACTTGAAACTGAAGTACAAAATTTCTGAAATGGTTCTATGTTCACTATTCATTTCTTGGCTGTAAGTTAATACTAGAACACAGACATTGAAATGACTAGAGTTCAAAGCGCTCAATCAAACAACCAAATCACTTACTCACATCTTGAATAGGGAAACCAAAGAATGATATTTGATATTTCAATGGTAACGTTTCCTAATGAATTATCTGCTATTATGTACAAATAAGCAGAAATTTGTCTATCTCTACAAACAATCCCATCCTTCTTGTTGTCTGCAGATACAACAGCATCAAACCGGTGCAGCTGATCACCAATGCATGAATTATAGCAGTGTTCCATCCACAGAGGCACAGATCATGCAAATCATCATATTGCAATCGCATCGGCGTGTGCGTCTTCCGATCTCCAGCTCGTCCTCAGGCTGCGGTGAACACGGAGGAGGAGGAGGAGGAATAGTCCGTTGCATCGCCATGCCTGAAGCATGAAAACATGTTGCGAAATAAGCGTGTGATGGAGCTCCCTGGACGCGACGAGTGGCTCCCTCTTGATGACCACGAGATCCTCCTCGGCGAGTCGCTGCCGCCGTTGAATCCGCCATCCATCTCGGTGAAGACGACCGGGAGCTCCATCTCACCGGGTCTTGTCTCGCCAGTCAACCTCCCCACGGCGAAGCCCCCACCGGGAAGCCTCCAGATGGTGAGCCCCACGGTGGCGGCGTCGTTATGGCTTTCGGTGTCCGTGGGCATCTGGTGGCGGCAGACGGGGCATGAGCTGCGGAGCGCGAGCCACGGGAGGATGCAGGCGTGGTGGTAGATGTGGCCGCAGGGCATCTCCCTGGCCTCGGTGGAGAGGTCGAAGGGGTCCTTGCAGACGGCGCAGTGGGAATCGGTGGCGACGTGGCAGGCGGCGATGACGACGGTGGGCATGGAGTCGACGGCGGCCTTGGAGGCAGGGGGGTTTGGAGAAGGGCGGAGTAGGGCGGCGTCGATGTGGGCGAGGAGGCGGTCGAAGGCGGCGGGCATGAGGAAGTCGGCGGCGGCGTGGTGGTGGAGGGTGGTGGCAGCGGAGGTGGAGCGGCGGAGCAGGATGAGGGGTGGGCGGCGCGTCCATCTCGTGGAGGAAGGCGGCGTTGCAGTCGGGGCAGAGGGCCGCGTGTGGTTGGGGGTGGACGAAGCGGTCGCAGCTGTAGCACCACCACCAGTAAGAGTAAGAGGAGGAGGAGGAGGAGTCCATGGATGGATGGACCAGTGAATGCAAGTCGCTCTGGGGAGGGGAGACAAGAAGCGCGTCAATGCGGCACACGCTTCTTTCTTTCTTTCTTTTTTTTTCTTTCTCTGCTCACTCGCTAGTTTTTAGCACACACAGGTGTAGGTATACCCTGTGTTTATATGTCATTTAAATAGTCATAAAAATATAAAAAATTTTGACAAGATAGATTAATATGAGTTATATCACTTTATAAATATGTAAGTTTAAATTCAACTTTTACAAGTTATAGCAAAAAAAACAAACAAAACTGAAACTAAGTATACACATATTTATAATTGTTTTTGTTATTTTTTCTATAACTTGTAGAAGTTAAATTTAAACTTGCATATTGGTGGAGTGATATAACTCATATTAAACTATCTTATCAAATTTTTTTATATTTTTTTATAACTATTTAGATAACATACAAGCAACGGGTGTAACACATGTGTATGCTAGAAAACTGTTTCCCCTCACTCGCCTATTCTGCCACTTTCATTTTATTCATTTATTGTAAAACGAGTGTACTTTATAGACGCGACGAGCACGCGGCTTGTTACTGTTCCTACCTCTTTTCCTTCCGCTCTTCCTCCTTTGTTCCTTCGCTCCTTCCAATCCTCTCGAACATGAAAACTTTAATTTTGTTGAAGAATTCAATTTTTATAGGGAAAAAATATTAAATGGCCCTTCCAATAAATGAATGCATCTTCCAAACTTTTTATAAATGCCTCGACACATAAGAATCTTTGAAGGATTTTCAAAGCATATGTGAGAGAGCTTCTTCCAGCTACAGATTTTAGGAAAAACTGCAAGCTGTCCAAACGGTTCATAGATCTTGAGAATATATAGTTACATAAAGAGACTGAGCTATAATTTTTTCAAACATAAAGCTCAATTAATTAAATTTATATAATGTTATCTTTACTTCTAGCTTTTGAAGTTTTAAAATGGAATTTTAATGCATATTTAGGACCAGGAGTAGGACTACATCCCTACTCCTGATTACAGATTATGAAAAATGAACTAAGATATCAGAAGCTGAAAAAATTAGGTTTTTATAGCTTTTATAGATTCTCATAAAGTGACTACCAATGAACTACTTCTCAGAATCTAAAACTCTTCCAAACATGCCCTCAACATGAGTTTATACCCTCTTGGAAAATATCTTAAGTCTCTATTACTCTCTTCTAGTTTCTGTATTTTTTCTATTCTCGATATGAACGGTTATTCTTGTAGTTTTCATGTGTTTTTCAATCCCATCCATAGAATATAAGTTAATAGGACACTTAAATTCTGCAATTTTCATAATCTACCTATGCTTTGAGAAAGGACGGCTGCTGCTGCTGGAGGTGCGGAGGAAGGAGGGTTGAGAAAGGAGGGTTCAACGTGTCATATATAAAAATAAAATAAAATATATCTCATCATATAAAAATAAATTATGTTTCATACTAAAAAGATAAATATGAATGTTCTCTGTTTTCTATCCATATGTCAACATCTTAATCTTATCTTAACTTATAAATTATGTTTCCGTCGTCCGGTTTTGGCCTAACTGAATCGCACAATACATTGAATTAACGAGACTTGCGTTAAAACGACAGGATAGTCCGTAGCCCAATGGTCTCGGGTTCGGTCACCTCTAAAAGCATTCTTACTTTGCGTTTTCTGCAACGACGAGACCTGTGGTCGTGGGTTCTACAGTTATTTTCTCATGTTAATCAAAATCCTCCAGACCCTTAATTTTGTTAATCTAGATCCCCTCTGGACCCCGTAACTTACAGAAATTTTTTAAAAAATTATGATTATTTTTATTATTATTAGATGATAAAACATGAATATTACTTTATGTTTGATTATTTTTTTAACTTTTTTAAATAAGATGAACGGTTAAACGTTGAACACCAAAATCCACAAATACAGTCATATTAGGACAAATGTAATAGTAAATTTCGGTCTACCGTTCAAAAATTGGACGCTATATGAGTACAATTAACATTTCACCTGAATAGGAAGTAAAATTCACGTAAAATTTGGATTTCAATCCACCGTTCGAGAATTGCATGGTATATTTATTTTTAAAACTTATTTTTAAAATTTATTTAAAATTAGCATAACACGGTGCAACGCACGAGCACTTTTTCTAGTCTAGTCATAACAGGAGAAAACAATATCAACGTACATGAGAGAATTATTGTAAGATACAAATTTTATATATATATATATATGAATAACACATTATGGATGTTTTTTAGAATAGTGTATGATGTAAATAGATAATATGTTTTTGATATCATATAAATTACGATATAAATGATAAAATTCGGAGAAGCTATTGACAATGCTATAGTTTGGCGGGGCTGGAATAGATCATTATTGTACTGTCGTAAAAGTAAACCTAGTATAAATAAATAAATAATATTGATATGGTATTTACGGTATTTGAACGAGGCTCTGAACGTAGGGAACAGTATTGAGGTAAAAGTGGCCAGGGTAGGTGTCGTCGTCGTCGACCAAACTTGCAATGGCTGCTGTGTTGTCGGTCGGCTTCCGCTGCCACCTCAATCTATGCACGCAAGCCACATCCCGGAGGCGCGGGCACGTCGTCCCGACCCCGAGGAGGCCATCGTAGTAGCTCATGTACCCGAGCACGTCGACGAACAGCACCCCGTCCCCGTGGTCGGACGCCGCAGCGGATATCGGCCGGGTCAGACACCCCACACGGACGCTGTAGCGCAGCTGCCACTCCCACTCGCCCTCGCCGCCGCCGCCGCCGCGGGACATCCACCACATCTCGACCTTACAGTTATGGCGTGGCCCTGATGGCCGTGCGACGCACAGCTCCCCGCGCACCTCCACCAGGCTGCACTCCTCGTACTTATTGTCCATCTCCATGGGAGGCGGCCCGGGCGTCAGGGTGAACGTCTCGTCCTCCAGGTTGAACCGGAGGAAGCTGCCAGCACTACAAGTCACCCACAGCAGTGACCCCTCGACCTCGAAGAAGGTCGCCGTGCGCTGCGTCAGAACAGGGTGCGTCGGCTGCGCCGCCGTCTCCCGCCACTCGCGATTGTCACCCTGCAGGGTGAACACCTCCATCCCGGTTGTGAGGACGTTGGCTCCTGTGGCGACCGCGTACACCTCGCGGTAGAAGAAGCGGGCGACTTTGTACGCGCCGGAGACGGGGTCGCGGCCGAGGCCGAACGACTGGTGGCTCCCCAGCCGGCGCGGCCACATGGTGGAGCTCGGCCGGTCCGCGCCCGGGCTCCACGGTAGCACCGCAATCTGCGCCGTGGCAGGGTTGAAGACGCGCACCTGCTTGTCGTCGGTCGGCACAAGCACAAGCCCGTCGCAGTGCGCCAGGGGGTGCGGGTTGTTCACGGGGAGCACGTCGCCCGCCGCCGCGTGCAGCAGGGTCGCCGTGCCCTTCAGGTTCTGGCCCTCCTGCAGCCGGAAGAAGCCGACTGATGTCGCCATCTGGCGAGCGATGAGAAAGGACGGCCGCTGATGCTGGAGGTGCGCGCGGAGGAAGGAGGGGTCGTCGGAGATGGTGGCGCGCCAGGCCCTGCAGACGGACCTGAACCGCAGCAGCGACTTCACGGGCAGCCTCGCCATGATCTCCCGCACCAGCTCCTCGGGCATTAATGGCATGCGCGTCCATCGCTTCCTCTCCCTCATGGAAGCTCTTCTCTGCATGTTTAGTTTAACCCTTGCTTCTACTTAGATATGATACTCCTAGATCCTCGGTTCGATCGTGCATATATATAAGAGATTTGGTAATTACTTGTCCGAACCCGACACGAAGCTGGCCAGTTTTCAACGGATATAATCTATCTATCTATCTATTATTCTATTATAATATAAAGACAGCCCGAAAAGAAGGCTCCACGTTCGCTGTGCGGGCTAGAAATTATGACGTTAATCGATTAACATCTGTTTGCAGCGGTACGAGACAAGGACACTTATTAATAGATACATGTTATTTCAATACCTACGTTAATTCTCACGTTAATTGGAGAAAAAGATAATTATTTTAACCATCGGATCATAATATATTAAAAAATATATTATCCAGGATTTTCTAACGGCTTTGTGCTTTCCGTGAGAGACGACGTGTCCGTCGACAACGAGACGTCCGTGGTGACTCCGGGTTTCTCTATAATTACCGGCTAGTTTTCGAAGGTGTTCATAGGGAGGGTTTGCGTGTGTTCTTAGAAAAGAGCGTGTGCGTTATGAGTATCTGCGTTGTACTGTCTTTAAAAAATAATAATATATTAAAAAATTAACGGTTCAGATTTACACGCACTTACACGCGGGCATGCACAACAGATAACATGCATATACAACAGATAGCAATACAATACTTAAAGTCCGAGTCACGATTTACGCGGCCGACTCTGACTCTGATGCACGCGGCCGATTCGCAACTCCCCGACTCGACGAGAGCGTGTTTAGTAAGCTGGGCCTTCATGCCTTCTAGCAATTTTGGTTGACCAACGAATAGGATTTGAAAGGGATTCACATTAAGGTTACGTTTGATTTAGGTGACTAATTCATTAGTCTCTCTATTTTAGTTTTCTTTAGTCTCTAAAAACTCAAACAGAAACGACTAAAAGGGACTAAAATTGTATTCTATTAATCCCTTTCATACGTACTTATTGGGACGGATTAGAACTTCCTTTCACACCAACCCCTTAACAAAAATTTCTATAATGCATTTTTAGTCCCTCTAACCAAACAGCAGTGACTAAATATTTTAGTCCAGAAACTAATTTTGAGTCCTATGACAAAAAAACCAAACACCACCTAGGATAAAAAAAAAGGGCATAAATGGCTTCGTCGATTTGAGTGGTTAAAAGGGGAAAATATTCTCCTTGAGGGGATGTCCCTGGTTATATATATAAAGTAATAGGAAAGCGAGTCTCCACGTTCTCTCGCGGACTAGAAAGTCTGAGATTAATCGAAAAAAATAAGAGAAAAAAAATGACCAATCCGACATCAAACAGATCCCGCATGTAAAGTTAATCGGTGCGCTACAGCTGGATTAGTTGTTGATTATGATTTATATCTTAAGAGTCGGAGATACTATACAAATATGATTCGGTTTTCAAGATAGAATATTACTATCGAACTTTTCCTTTTTCGGATTAACGAGAAGTCATGGAAATTCAGTTCAGTGGCAAATAACACTGTCAATTATTTGGAGATAAAAAAGAAAAGATATGCTACGTTTAGAAATACAATTTCAGAATTAAAAAAGAAAAAATAATAAAAAGAGTCCATGCGTAAATACGGTTTAGAAAAAAATCAAAACATATATTAAAATTTTTAAAATGATTGATATTGAGGGTAGAGTCCAACTACGTTCGGCATGAGTAATATAAGGGTTAGTTATCCGAGGCAGAAAACACAGTAATAGATTAGTACAACCTCCGTTTTAATGTAAGATGTTTGACTTTTTTGGTTGTAACGTTTGATAATTCGTCTTATTCAAAAATTTAGTACAAATATAAAAAGTGACAAATCATGCTTAAAGTTTTTTTTATAATAAAGTAAGTCACAAGCAAAATAAAAGATATTTCTATAATTTTTTAAATAAGACAAATGATCAAACATTACAAGTTAAAAAGTCAAACATCTTATATTATGAAACGAAAGGAGTACATGATTAATTAATTAATAATTATAAAAAAGTGTAAATTAGATTAATATGATTTTTAAAGCAACTTTTGTAAAGATTTTTTTTCAAAAAATACACTATTTAACAGTTCAGGAAGCGTGTGCACGGTAAACGAGGGAATTTGGGGTTAGTAGTTGGTCTGCCGATCGCAGTCGGATATCTATAAATACAAACTTAGGTTAAAAATATAAAAAATTAAGAGAAAGGGTCAATTTATAAATGCAATTTAAAAGAATCTAAAATTTGAATTATAAAGTAAAATTCACAGGCAAATGTGGTTCCATGTAAAAATATAATTTAGAAAAATTTAAATTCGAATTAAACAATTAAAAAGTAATTATTATCTAAATAAGAGACCATGTATAGATACAATTTATAACGATGCTAGCCGCGTAATATACACAGGCCACCGTACTAGTTCATATCCTATTCGGTTAGCGGCAGAACCCATAACATATATCTGGTATGTCGCACACAGCAAGATAAAAAAACAAAGGCACCAGGAACTATATATACAGGCAAAGAGATGTCATGTATTCTCGAGTCCGAAGCCAAACTAACAAACAACAAACAGCAGCCACGGCTATCTACCCATATACGGAGTACTCGTCATCAAAATAGACCGAGATCTCTGACAGCCTAGCTATATACTCCTATTCATCATCAAAATAGGCTGAGATTTGTGACAAGAATGGAAGAGGTACCATCCTAATGGCGTGAGGAACATCTTGTATGCTCTCTTCGTCCGAGTCCTCAAGATATGCCAAAGTGACATCGTACATGTCTGGTCTGTAACTACCTTGATAGATCTTTACGTGGTGGAAGTTAGGCCACTCCCGAAGCTGGGCCGCAAAGGTCTCAAAGCCATGGTGATAGAACATCAATAGCATCACTGGATCAGCTGGTACGTTGTGGATCTCAATGAACTGAACCATCCATGGTCCACCAATGTAATATCCACGGGGAATTCTTTTCCCTTGGAGTACGGTCGGACCTGTACTTGAGATCAGCTCCTCAACTAACCTGCAGAAAATGTTCAAACGATATAATTAATCGATTGGCTACTATTTAGATCATGTTACACTACTGCATGGATATATATACATAGGATAACATTCATAAGTATTTACTTTGTTCCAATAAGTTTATTTTTTTAGTTTTTGATAACTCTTTTTTTATTTAATCTTTTTTTTATTTATATATTTTTTGTTATTAGTTGATAAAACATAAATACTCTCTCCATTTTCACAATGTGACTTTCTAGCCTTGTCTAGATTTATATGAATGCTAATGAATCTAGAGATATATATAAATTATATACATTCATCAATTGATGAATTTTAGTCAAGTCTAGAAAATCTTACAATATGAAATGGAGGCAGTAGTACTTTAGGCATGATTATTTTTTAAAGTGTTTCTATATTTTTTAAATAAGACGCGTGATCAAACGTTGGAAAAAGAACCAAAAAATAAAGATTTTTTTGATGAAGGTAGCAGTACTCTTTAGGCATTCATACGTACCCATATGCTCTGAAGATGTTGCCGAACACTGGCACCGGCACACGAATGATAGCATCTTTCAGAGGAAGAATAGTCATTCTCATAGGCTGCAGAGCAAAGCGCCTGAAGGAGACAGCAGATATTGCCTGATCTGAAGAAGAAGAATGGTTGTCTTTATTTCCGATTATGACTAGCTCATTAAATTTATGTTTTGTCCAGACCCTCATGACTATTTGCACAGCAGTAGCACGAACATTGCCAACAACAAGGAACTCAGCTTGAATCAGCAGGTCTGTTTGACTCAGGTGCATCATATGAACTTGGCATCCACTAAGTGTCAACAGTCCAGAGTATCGAGGGTAAAAATCTGTAACATGACACGGAGAAAGCAGCTTATGAATCAAATAAAACAAAAATCCAAAGTCCTAAACGGCCAATAAATAGCCTAAGAACGGACGTATATATTACAAACGTATGACCTCCATTCCAAATAAATCATTTCTTTAGTTTTTTTAGATAATTGTCTTACTTTAAAAAATTATAATTAATATATTGATTGTTATTAGATGATAAAATATGAATAATATTTTATGTGTGACTATTTAATTTTGTTATAAAATGTTCAAACAAGACAGATTGTCAAACGCTCGACACATAAATCAATAAATGAATTTTTTAGACGGAACAGTATATATCACAGAGACACCGATTTTACTTCAACTATATATAAAATAGTAAACACAGAACTACCGACCAATTAGCAATCGATCGTAGTACGGGGGCAAATTAACTAATCAGCACCAAGTAAATTAATGCTGTTGCCGATGTAGGCGTAATTAATAGAAGCATGCATGCAGCTACCAGTAACGACATTATAGTGCTAACGATTGCACGGACCAAGAAAAGGAACTAATAGAATCGATTGAAGCGCACAAACAAAATCAATCAGGATGGACATGTATGATATGATGCAGTACGTACTGATTACTGAGGAAACAACTCAATCGATTAATACCTGATGCTAGGCTTGGAGGAAAAATCCACGGGAGAAAGTCTGAAGATGATGTGCATCTATCGGGCGTGAGCTCCACAACTCTTTTGGCCGCGACATCAAGACGGATGAGATGGCCATGCTGGATGAAAAATACATTGTCGGGTACCAATGGATGAGCAAAAGCAATCGCTTCTGGTACTGATTGCGGCAGACCAGTGTCAAGGTAACTCCTGTGAGACCACACCTCCGAGAATACGGTGGTTGACTGCCTGGTCCAGCGCGCAAAGAGGTTATCATCACCGCAGTACGTCCAAACAGAAACTGCAGCCTTCTCCTCGCTGCTTACGTTCACCATCTCGATGAATCGAAGTTTTCCGGCGCTCACGCCGACGTACCGGTACCTGTGGACGTCCTCATTTACTCCGTCTCCTGGTAGAGTCTCGAACGACATTATTGGATATGTATCTCTAAGATTACCACAGGTGATAAATCCTAGAGTAAGATTGATCCACCATATCCTGTCCCGAAAGCACGCAACCTGATCGCATCTCCATTTCCGGCCGCTATAGCCGAAGGGGAAGGGCACGACCGTCTGGCACCATGCCGTCTCGACGCCAGGCAGGACGTGTAGGCGGAATAGCCTCACCTTATTGCCCTCGGGCTGAAGATGCGCAACGAGATAGAGGCCATCTGAGTAATGCGTCAGCCCGATACCCCCGATGTCGTTGATGGGGCGGACGAACGGCTCGCGTGTCGGGAGGCGAGCAATGGTGGCGGTGGGGTAGCAGGGGTGCTTCGCGAGCAGATGGAGCTCTACTCCGCCTGCCGAGGATGAGGAAATGAGAAGGCCGCCGGAGTCGTTGGAGGCAACGATACAAGGCTTGCCGTTGATGAACATATCTGCGGCGATAGTCAAATATGTTGCTGCCGGAGGAGCCTTTAAGTCGAAGGTGAGGTACCGCGGCGGGTCGCCGTCGTTGCTCCGGCGAGGGACGCGAGCGAGCAGCGCCCACGACGGGAGACTCGCCATCACGCCACGGTTCTACGGCTAGGGCCAGGTGGTGGATCGGAGCAAGTGGAATTGGGAGGGTGGCTTGCGGAGGAAGAATTAATAGAAGATGATCGCATCGCCTCGCCTCGAGCAGCGTATGCGATCGATGCGTATATATATTCCGCTCGCCCGCCGGCTTTAACCTTTGTACGAAGTGAAAAATTGATTTCACTTTTCACCACAGGAATCTTCTGGAACGTACGTCTCCCCTCCCCTCCCCTTCTGGTTACATTACTACGTACTATACTGCTCTGTTTCTTTCTGTTACGCTACGCCAGCTGGGCAGCAAATCGTGTAGTTTTACTGTACTACTTAAAAGCAGTAATCCTCGGAGAAAGATTCGCTACAAATGGCGTGCCTAATCCCCAAACTATATATCAACTGAGACGGCGATGCGCGGGGAGCCGTGGCGGCGCCAGCAGCCGGACGCCGATCGAAGCGCGATCGAGCTGGCATGGACCTCTCCATGGGCTCCGCGCCGCCCACGCCCACGATCGAGGGCTCCATGGGCGCCGATGTGTTCCTGATCAACTGGAGGACGACCTCCAGGCCGGCCGACGCTAATTAACATGCATCAACCCTCGCCTCCCGCCGCCGCTGCCTTTCCAATGGAGGATCGGCGGTCCGCGCAGCGCCTTCGCTCCGGCTTAGGTGGTGGGAGGAACGAGGAAGCCTATAGGTGGTGGCGGCGGCGCTGGCCGGTCTCCAGAATAGCTTTTCTCCGCTATCTTTCAGGTGCTGATTCTGCAGATAATCCTATTCAGTGGTTTAATTATGCTTACTTCTGGTAATCTGGTCTCAATCTTGCATGCCACCGCTCGTAGTTGTTGACTAGCTATAGATGTTGTCATGTTGAGTCTAAGCATCAGGACATGACTTAGCTAATTAGATGAGTTCGTTTGACTCATGTTCATGTCTAAATTTTTGCTATCAGGGTATGCATGCTTCTCTTGCTGCTTTTATTATTACTGAGTTACATTGGTTTACCGATACTGATAACTGAATAGTTTGTCCTCTTCATATTTTCATGATAAAACCACAAGTTCTAGGTGATATTTGTTGGAGTCGTCTCTCTTCATATGTTTATCTGTGGTCGTGCGCGATGTTTGTGTTTTGCGCGATGAATTGTAAAACCGGTCCCCCTGAACCTTTAGAGCAAGTTACCCAAATTATGTTTCTGGTGTTTTAGCAAGTTTCTAAACAATATAGCAAAGAAAAAATTGTTTTATCTCCAACAGTTAGGGAAATTCCACTTGCCAAAAACAAATTTAGTCATAAAAAAAAGTTGACGTGAGACGAGAGCGCATCCTGCTTTCCAGAGCAGCGTCGTCTCCGTCCACGCGCCATCCGCGTTCTCCCGCGACACAACTCCAGCGCCACCCGTGCCGCCGTCCTGCGCCCTCCGCGCCGTCGTCTCCAAGGTGAAATGTGGAATGGAACACCATTTCAACGTGGAAAGCAGAAACTTATTGATTCCTAGGAAAAAATTATGCATTTCAACCAAAATGGAGAGATTACACTATGAACAGAACAACACGGCGACATTGAATTCATCTCGACCAAAGCCAGATGACACAAAAGGAGGAACTAAAGAGTTAAAAGAGAGAGAAGAAGATTAAAGACTAGCTTAACGATGAATGTTCATGAGCGGCAGCAGCGAGCGAGCGAAATGTAGGCGCGGCACAAATACGGGAAGGCAGAACGGCGGCGAGCGATGGTCAGTTGAAGCAGCGGCCGCGCCAGGCGGAGACGAAGAGGGCGCGGTCTTGCCCGCAGAGGAAGAAGTTGCCTTTGTCCTCTCGGACCTTGAAGCCGTCGCAGCTGAGCCCCTGCGCCACGTGCCGCGCCTGCAGCGGCGCGTAGGAGCTAAGCGGCACGCGGCCGAAGCCGGCGCCCTCAGCGAGGCCGTGCCCACCGCTCTAGCCGCTCGTGTCGCTCCCACCGCTCGGCGCCGTCGCACGCCATGATGTTCTTGATCTCCTCCCCGAGCAGCCACCGCTCGACGCGGGCGCGCTCCACCGACCCGCGCGCTGCGCCCACCTCGAGGCAGTTCAAGAGCGCGGAGTAGTAGTTGAGCGCCTCCAGGAACCGCTCCGTCAGCCCCGCCGCGTTGTGGTTCGCCTCCTGCTCCGTCACCACCATCACCTTCGGCGACAACCTGCACAGAGCGCCCAGGAACGTGTCCGCGCGGGACGTCGACGGGGACAGACCGGGCTTCGCCTATCCTTTGCGGGGGGTGGGGGGACGGCGGGCGGCGGCGGCGGCCGCCGAGGGGGCGCCGGGCGGCAGCAGCGCGAGCCCTGGGCTGACGGGAGATGATGGCGACATGTTGATGCCCTTGCGTCGGCACAACCGCACAAAGAAAATGCTGAAAATTCCATGCAGAGGCGCGAGCGTCGTACTCTCCTGATGTAAGTGAAAAGTCGACTCCTCTGTATACGTGCAAAAACAGGAGGATATAGCAAATTGCTAAAATTTAGCAACCTGAATAGTACATTATTGGAGATTTTTTTTACAATTTAAAAAAAACAGAAAAAACTAGAGATGACAAGTTAGAACAGAGAACTGTTAAAGTTGAAGCAGTCTATGACCTTTGTCTAAAAATATACTATTTATTAGGCTTTGGCACTACGGAAATGCTTTTCTACTATGGTGTTTACAGAATTATTGATTTATTGGTCCTAAGACTTCGTACTACCTGTCTCGAAATTACCTGTCTCGAAATAAGTTCATTTGTCAGTTTTTAAACACAATGTTTTGATTATTCGTCTTATTTGATTTTTTACGATTAATATTTTTATGTCACTTGAAGATAAAACATTAATAATACTTTATGCGTGACTATTTTTTAAAAGTTTTTTGAAAATTTTACAAATAAAACAAATGGTCAAACTTTAGAAAAAAAAAATAAAGTTATTATAGGATGAATGTAGTAAGTTGTTGACAAATGTATTATTTGCAGCTAAAATTATGGGTGACAACTACAACGGTACAGACTTGTTGGATACACCGTGAGACTCGGCCCATTAACGGGGAAACAGTTTTCTAACACCCGTTATTTGCATGTCATTTAAATAGTTATAAAAAATTATGAAAACATTTAACAAAATAGTTTAATATGAGTTATATCACTCCACCAATATAAAAGTTTAAATTCAACTTCTACAAGTTGTAGCAAAAATAACAAAAATAATTATGAATATGCATATACTTAGTTTTAGTTTTATTTGTTTTTTTCCTATATAACTTGTAAATGTTGAATTTAAAGTTGCATGTCTGTGCTAAAAACGGTTCCCCCATTAATGGTCTGCACCCGGACAACAAAGCACCATGCTTGCCAGAAAACCAGAATAAATCATCACACTTATATGCGTCAATTATAGGATCATCACTTTCAAGAAGTGGATCTCCAGATCTTGAGCTTGTGAGGAGAGTTCGTACTTTCTAGTCCTTGCCTCCCCACAATTGGTGTGAAACTTGGTGCTACAGATAAAAAGAACAATTAATCGTGGCTCATCTTTTCTTTCAATCCTAGTTCCCCTAGGAATTGTTGCCGTTGCAGCTTACTGAGATGATCCTCTGATGGATAGGGCTAATCTGGGAAGTTCTTACATAGTTACATGGATCTATTTGGCCTTCTTACATAGTTACATGTATCTTAGGCCCTGTTTCTTTTAGCTTAAGATTATTATAATCTAGATTATTGAGTCAGATTATTATAAGCTAGATTGTTATAATCTGAAGCAGAATAAGCTGTGAATTATTTCTTTCCTAGATTATTATAGCCTAGATTATTAGGTTTGCAAGTCTAAAGAGGAAGTGTGGTGGCATGGTGGGTAATTTTTCTTCCAATAAGCTAGAAAAAGCTCACCTAAATAAGCTTATCAGATTATAATAAGCTCAACTCCAAATTATAATAAGTTACTTTAATAAGTTATTTATTTATTTTTTTATCTCTAATAATATATGTTGCTACTACCGGGAGGTACTGGTAACGGCGATACAGGAGTAAATCCATCCGTTCATCGTATAGGGGCACGATTGCGAAGATCTCAGCAAACTAATCCTCCTCCGCTGCTTCCCTCCCTGCGCTCGCCGCCAAAATTTCTCCCCCACGCGTCGCCGACGCAGCCTCTCCATCCGAGTGCAGCCCCGCCTGTGCGACGGGAGAAAATCTCCCGGCCCAGGCCCGCCTCTGCTGTGCGCTCGGCTCGCATCAACGCCTCCGCCATCCTTCGCCATTCGCGTATGAGCGAGTAGAGCGCGAAGGTGCCGTCGTCGCTGTCGTCGTTGGCGCGCAGCCCGATGTACATGTAGTTGATGATGGTGAAGAGGAGGAAGTTGTAGACGATGAGGGACAGCACGCCCAGCAGGTCGTCGGTGTGCCGGATGCCGCCGCAGTTGAAGGTGCTCGAGTACACGTACAGCGGCAACATGCCGAGGTCCGCCTCGCCGGAGTAGTAGCTCGGGTTCCGGCTCATCATCGCCATCGCCACACCCTGCTGCTGCTGTTGCGCCATCGATCAATCGGATGCAACATACGTAACGTTTACGTGCTCTGCTCCTTGCTCTCTCCTCTGCTCTGCTCTTTATAAGCAAGGAGGCCAAACTCTCTGCTCTCCGCCTGTAAACACACATCTTACTCCACTTGATCTGCTCCGCCTCGCCACTGCGAACACCACCACCATCAAAACGCTTCCGCCGGCCGGGAACCGTCTCACACGGAGCCACCGCCGCCTCACTTCCGCCGGCCGGGACCACCGCGACCGCCGCCACCTCCCCGCCCGCTGCTATGGATCAGATCAAAGGGGATCCAGCCGCTAGCCCGCCGCGCAACACATGCTACCTACGCGAAAAGTCGAAAATACCCTTCCACCATTCAATGGGTTCAGGTATACCAACATGGGTAAATTTGTATCTAAAGGTACTGCCTAATTTTTCGCCATCCGATCGAGCTGTATGGACGGCCCAGATTTGGTATCTGCTGTATCGGAACAATTCTCTTATAATAATTTTAAGCTGAAAAAAATAGGGCCTTAGTTCATTGCTTCAGCCTCAGAAATAATATGGATACTACAGAAATCTCGGGGCTACGCTGGTGACTCTTTAACAGGTCCTGTTCTTACCTCGTCACCAGGTGGACCTGGTAATCCACTTAGGCATGGGAATCGCAGCATGCGCTATCCATCTGATGGTTCCTTTGGATCCTGGAATTCAGATCTGGGTGGTAAGATGGAGGCCAATTTAGTTCTATCACTTCTGGAACAATTTAAGAGCAACACAAGCAAATCGTATGAGCTCTCTGAAATTGCGGGTCATGGTATTGAGTTCAGGTACTCCTTCTCGATGGTTTAATATGTTTCTGTACATTCTACTAAATGTTCGAGGAAATTTGGTCGAATGGGAAAATTGAAATTTATGGAAAATTAGCCACATATTGGGTAGCACTAACTTACCTGTATGAGTTCTAAATTGCAGGCTAGCTATATACACCAATCTCTTGTCTTGAAAGTTTTGGTAGTTGGTCTAATTCTTTTTTGTTTACTTCCAATGAGGATCAATATGAAAGTAGATTCTTACAACTAAAGCTTGAAACAGCCAATACTGAAGAAAAAGACATGGTTTCTCTCTGAGATTATGCCTCATGCTCTCACATTAATGACTGATGTCTTTGGAAATTATGTTGTTCTCGGCAAAAGAAAAAAAAGAAATTATGTTGTTCCGAAGGTATGGGCAACGTTGTTTATTTTTTCTCAGTACGATGCCATTGTAATTTTACCTGCTGGCTGTAATCCTTTCAACCAGTTTTTTGAGCATGGGTGCACAACTCAGATAAAGGAGTTGGTTGATCATCTAATTGGACGTGTCTTAACACTCAGGCTCCAAATATATGGTTGCCGAGTTATACAGAACGTACAGATAATTTGAAAATCCATCTGTTGATTTGGAATCCAATATGATTTTTTTCGTAGTCAAATCTATTTTACTTTCCCAAGTAAACAAATATTAATAATTGAACTTGTACAATCTGACTGCATTGATCGGGGCAGGTATACCAGTAAAATAATAGTCGTCTATATTACTATATACATACATATATACATATTATTCATCCTGCATAGCGTCATTAACAAAAAAAATTTAGACGTTGTCTCTCTGTTCATTTACTAATTGGTCATGTGCTCCCAACTGACATATAATCTTCTTTTTTAGAAAAACTTTATGTATTGGTTGTATGCAACAAATATAAAACATAAAAATATATTAAATATTATTATGCTGATAACCAAATAGACAATATATTATACAACTTGTTTATTTAGTTGTTTATGTATATCAAATATATAATAGTTGTCTAATATACCAGTTACCTAGTTATCAGCAAAACTCTTTGTGCACAGTCAATTTATATTTATGAATATTCCTGTGCACAAAGCCGCGGCTATTAATTAGAAAAAGCTCTCCAAATCCAAACGGGGCTGGATAATAAACACTGCATTAGGAGTAGAGAAGAAAGAGGAATTTTGGTAGCTAAAGTGGGGCAAGGCAAGGCAAGGAATGGAAAAAATATCTTGTGCTCCAGCCAGCGTGGCATCGTTGACCTGAGCCCAATCCAATCCACAGAATCGCATCGCATTGCACATCCGCACGCAGTAATGAAAAGGAGGAAACCAGGGAAAGGCGGAGAGCGAAGCCACGCCGTCGGATTCTCCCCATCCGAATCTGGAGGAAATATCTCCAGTCCTAATCAGCTTCACTCCTGCCCCGAAAAGAGCACCGTAATATCGATCGTGCCACTCCAAAAGAGCGCCCACGGACGGCTCGGATCCAAAAGCGCACCGCCGAATCAAAAATATCGGGCTAACCGGTCCACGTGGACCGCCCCACCTCCCTTGGCCTTTTTTTTCTCGCGCTTTATTCTCCTTTCCCCCCTCTTTTTTATCATTATTTATTTCTCCTCCTCTTCCTCATCGCCACAGCTCAACGAAATATCTTCTCACCCACCGCCTCTCCCCTCTATCTCTCTCTCCGGCCACCGCCGATTCGAGCTCCGATTAGCTGTCTCCGCGAGGTTGGGTGCTTCGAGACTGAGAAACCAATCGATTTTGGGATTTGATTGGGAGGAGGAGGGAGGGTCGTTTGATTGAGTGAAATCAGGTGGTGGTGGGTATGGGGGAGGAGGCGCCGGAGGAGTACGACCTGGACATGCTGGGCGGCGGAGGCGGGGAGCACGAGCGGGTGATGGAGTGGGAGGCGGGGCTCCCGGGCGCCGACGAGCTGACCCCGCTGTCGCAGCCGCTGGTGCCGGCGGGGCTGGCGGCGGCGTTCCGCATCCCGCCGGAGCCGGGGCGGACGCTGCTGGACGTGCACAGGGCGTCGGCGGCCACCGTCTCCCGGCTGCGGCGCGCGTCGTCGTCGTCGTCGAGCTCGTTCCCGGCGTTCGTGTCGAAGGGAGCGGGCGCGGGCGCGGAGACGGAGGCGGAGTCGGGCGCCACCGCGGGGGGAGCGGGCGGCGGCGGAGGAGGGGAGGGGGGCAGCAAGCGGGCGCGGCTGGTGTGGACGCCGCAGCTGCACAAGAGGTTCGTGGACGTGGTGGCGCACCTGGGGATGAAGAACGCGGTGCCGAAGACGATCATGCAGCTGATGAACGTGGAAGGGCTGACACGGGAGAACGTCGCCAGCCACCTGCAGAAGTACCGGCTGTACGTGAAGCGGATGCAGGGCCTCTCCAACGAGGGCCCTTCCCCCTCCGACCACATCTTCGCCTCCACGCCCGTCCCCCACGCCGCCCTCCACGACCAGGTTCCCTACGCCATCCACCCCCACCCCCACTACAACGCCTACGCCGCCGCCGTCTCCTCCTACCCTCACCACTACCTGCACCACGCCGACAAGTGAATGAATCCTCATCCTCCTCGTTTGATTGGAGTATTACTGCTCGTATTATCACTCTACTATATGATTCAATAAGAGAGCAACGCAATTGTAAACTGTTACCCCTGTTAAGGATAGTAGTTAAGTTAACCACAATCAAGCAAGTTTGTTGTGCATATATGTATGTATGTGTGGCGGTAAATTGTAACTGTTATTAATTGATGAGTCTGTCTGTAATATGAGCCTGCCTGACACCCCCAGGCTTCCTTCCCCCTTCAATTTGGTGGAATCCAAACAAATGATTCATACTTTATGCATTGGCCTTTCCTTGCAATTGTGATGCTCTGTGCTGTGCTGTGCTAGTAAAGGACATTGATTTGTTCCTTGAAGAGAAAGGAGAGGAACAGGTACCCTTGGGAGATTGATTGCAAGGAGGAGGAGCAAGTGGTTAGACTTCGGGGAACAAATCGTGTGGAGGAGCGGGCAACAGCACGGCAGGCAGTATCCTCGATCGGCTGCTGGTGCCGTGCTTGGATTGGATGCTTGTTTACACCACACAAAATATACGCAAATGGCCTCTCACTGACGGTCGCTTCCTCTCCTCATCTTCTCCTGGCTTGTTTGGTTTCGATTTTGCTATTTCTGCTCAGCTGGTTTCTCTTCTTTCTTTCTCTTGGGCTCACATGGGCATGCCAAATTGGCGTCCACCCATCGCTACCATTTCCACGACGGCCGGCAGCCACGTCTCGCTCTTTGATGCCAAACCTTTTTTTTTCGCAGCCTAACATTTCTATTAGATGTGGAACTGTGCATCTCTGACTCCGGCGAAGATAAGTCTACCAGAGTACTGGTACAAGTGACTTGTGTTGTATTGGGATCCATCTCTGTACTCCATTATCTGAATCGTCATGCCTCTCCAACAAACGAGCTAGTGGCTTGTGTGATCAATTAGGACAAAATGGATGCAATACTAGTACATCCCGCTAATAAAAAGCATCACCTACAAGAAACAAAAATACCCTGCGAGCTGACCGAGGACAGATAGCCTTGTTTATTCTTAACTATACTATATTTATTATATTGAAGTTGAATATTAAATCTGTTTTGAAATACAAGCATTTCTATATGTTTTTAATATATATATACACACGCAAAGAGATGTTCAGATACATTTAGAAAAAACACACAAAGAACCTTATATTTTTTGATGAAATGTATGACATAATTTCTTAATAATTGTGAAAAAACAAATTGTCGCGCACTTACAAATAAGTTTCTTTATTTTGCATCGGCATTCTTGTTTGCAGGCATACATCCATCAATTGCGCATGGAATATACTCCTACATTATTAATTGTACATAAAATAAAAATTGTTATATACTCCTTCCATCCCATAATATAAAGCACAACTACTTTCTTTTTTTCCATAATATAAGTGATGCATACAAGAATATGTTAACTAGCACATAATTTTCTCTAAATTTGATTTATTTTAATTCTTCATCATCAAATTGGACAACCATATTAAATAAATGTTAATCTAAACGAGGAGATGACTATGACTCTTTCTTTTGTGTTAGTGGTATTTACTCCTTATATTATGAGACGGATGAATACAAATGATATTTTAAAATTAACGATGATAAATAAAAAATACTAACCAGGTCAAAAAGGAAAGAAAATAAATATAGGAAAAAAAAGACAGGGTAGGTTGTCTCGGCTGTGTTTGACCGAGATTGATGATGGCCACGCTCTCCTCCTCCTCTTCCTCTCATGGCTTCCTCCGCCTCCACCACCATCCGCCTCTCCGTCTCCTCGCCGCCGCAACCACCTATTCGACTCTTCCTGCGCGCCTCCGCCTCGCCGCCCCTACCCCGAGGAGGCCCCCTTCCTCCATCTCTTCCTCGCCCGACCCACCACCCGACATCGCCCACGACGACGACGGTGAGCAGGACGGCCACAAGGAGGACCGGGACGACCGCTACGGCTTCCAGATCCAGGTCCGCAAGCTGCCCAAGCGCAACCGCCGCCTCGTCCGCGCGCGGGTCAGCGTCCACGCGCCGCTCGAGGCCGTCTGGGCCACGCTCACCGACTACGAGGGCCTCGCCGACTTCATCCCCGGCCTCTCCGAGTGCCGCCTCCTCGACCAGGGCCCCAGCTTCGCCCGCCTCTACCAGGTAACACCACGCACGCACGCAATTCCTCGAACACCAAACAAGGCTTAGGCGTTGCGCTGAGCTGAATTGGGGGTTTGTCTCTGCGTGCATCCGTAGGTAGGCGAGCAGGATCTGGCGCTGGGGTTCAAGTTCAACGCCAAGGGCACCATCGACTGCTACGAGGGCGAAATGCAGCTGCTGCCCCCCGGCGCAAGGAGGAGGGAGATCACCTTCAAGATGATCGACGGAGACTTCAAGGTCTTCGAGGGCAAATGGTCTGTCGAGGAGGAGGTGATGCTATTCCATTTAGCTGTTGCCCAATGATTCAATCATACTGCCATACAATTACATGCCATGAAAAAAGAAAATGGACCCTAAATTTACCCAATTGCATCAATGACTGCGTTTCAGTCTTTCAGATACAAGGTTTCACTTTTTCATACCATCAGTTGTTCATTGCATTGACCATTAGTATGTGTCTCGATAATTTGATTCCAGTTGGTGTGAATGCTAGAAGCAAGTTACTATATAGTATGCAGTAACTTTTTGTAAACATATAATGGGATGGAGACTAGGAGCGAACCTATTGTTTGTTGAGTATTTGCAGTATGTAATATGTTTAGGGTGTGCTGTTCAGGTTGATGGTGGAGAAATATCAGATGACCAGGAATTTCAGACTACACTTTCTTATTTGGTGGAGCTGGAGCCTAAGCTGTGGGTTCCAGTGAGGCTACTGGAAGGGAGGATTTGTAACGAGATCAAGACCAACCTCGTTTCGATTAGAGAAGAAGCTCAGAGGATCCAGAGATTGTAATATGAGGTAACTGTCACAAGGGGGTTCCTCCATTTCTGCTCCAACATGCACTAGTCATTTAATTTCTCAACAGTCATATGCTTTCTTCTTTAGTACCAGAAATTCCTACATTAACATATGAAAATTATGCCAATGGCACATATAGGATTTGTAAATTTTCTTTCGAATTCCACTTTTGTGCATCCCACGGTTGTCATGGTGCACTTCATCTTGATTTTACAGAGAATCCCATGCTAAAGTTTGGCCATATATATTTTCAGTGATCGGCTGTCTCTGAAGGCTTTGTCACAATATTGCATATTCTTGATTGTAAAGATACACTTGTTAAGAAAGGTAGGTATTTAGCCCTAATTGGTTTCTATTAGTTGGAGAACTACCATAAACCTAATGAGTCACCGTCTTGCAGGAGGTGCGGAGCGAAAGAAAAGATGGAGAAATGTGACACGTTTCATGATGTTAGTGGAACACCAAACTATGAATTTGCTCACTGGCCATGACTTGTCACAATTGGATTAGTTGATCTTTCTCAAGAGAAGAAAGGACAAACGAATTAATTGGAGTTTGGACAGCTTGGACGTGCCTATCTGACAAATGGAAGGGTCGAAATGTCATGTTGTATATTAGGATTATTGGTTTTTGCCACTTAATTGAAGAGTGATTAACAATACACGATTAATTACAAGATGATGACATTGCAATTTTGCCTGTAATCCGTGGTGGCACACTTGCTCTGTTAGCCAGCCTGATGTACTTTGTACAGAGTTCATGCAAGATTTTTCACTTGCTTCTTGTATTTAAACAGACTGGATTCCATGTGCTAAAGTTTTTTCTACTTTCGAGTCTTGTTGCACACTGTTATGTTCCGAATTGGGGCATTGAAGTAAGCAAGGTCTTGTTTTTGTATTCTGTTTGTGTGCTGGATCTTTTTTTTCCTGCTCACCGGTAAGGATAACATAACATGAATTTGTTTGTTGTTGCTACTAGTTGTGGTTTATTAGATGAAACACAGAGGATAAAGAGTTTTAAGATTGGAGACAATGTACAAGGGCACTTTAGGTTTTCGATTTAGTGATGCATGTTGCTGTCCTATGCTTACCTTTGGATTTATGAAGCTACATCTGTGTCCATATGCCTTGTCGAAGTATATTGTCGTGGTCAATTTGGTACAAAATTTAACCATAATTTCTTTTGAAGAGTTTGTGCCATTCGTATCAGTAGCCCACCTCCGTCGTCTCTTACAACAAGCCCACAAAGGCCCAAATGTCTCATGGGGATTCTGGAGATTTTTTGGTTATATTTTAATTTATAATTAATCAGCTAATAAATTATGAAATTAACCCCTTGGGGGTCATGAGCCTGAGCCATTGCGGATGAAACAAGAAAGAAAATGTCCGAGCTGCTGCGCGGCATCCTCCGCCACTCCGACGCGCGAACCCCGCGGGCCTTCGTCTACCTCCTCGCCGCCGAGCCGCCGCGCCCATCCGCCGTCGGCCAGTGCCATGCGGCGGCCACCAAGCTCGGCTTCGCGTCCAACGTCTTCGCCAACACCGCGCTCCTCGGCTTCTACTGCCGATCGGGCCGCCTCCGGGAGGCACACCAGCTGTTCGACGAAATGCCCGGCAGGAGCGCCGTCACCTGGAACACGCTCATCTACGGCCACGCGCAGTCGACCGCGCCCGCCCTCGCCGTGGCGGTGTTCGCGCGCATGCTGCGGGGCGGGGTCTCCCCCACCGCGTCGTCCGTGTCTAGCGTCCTGGTCGCGTGTGTCAGGATGGAGGACGCCGGTGCTGGGGCAATGCTGCATTCCGTTGGCCTCAGATGTGGCTTCTTCGCTTCTGTCGTAGTGGGCACTGCCCTGGTGGACATGTACGCCAAATGCCATAATCTGTGCGCAGCGCAGCAGGTGTTTGGGGAGATGGAAGAAAAGAACGTGGCCACTTTTACGGCGCTCGTAGCCGGGTTCGTTTTAAGCAGAAGGCCTCATGACGCCATGATATTGGTCAGGGAGATGGAAAGGTCTGGAGTAGCACCAAACCTGATGACATACAGCAGCCTCCTCAGCTCATTCGCAAGCCCAGAGGACATAGATCATGGGAAGCAAGTTCATTGCACAGTGCTTAAGAAGGGTCTGGAGCATGGTCCATTTTTTCTGTCTGCTCTTGTGACCATGTACTCCAAGTGTGGCATTTTGGAAGATTTCATCAAGGTGCAGGCAACTCTTTCATGTGAAGATCAGGTATCATTCAATGCCCTCATCTCTGGGCTCTCCTGTCTGGGAAGAGGTAAAGAGGCATTTCAACAGTTCTTGGAGATGAGAAGGCACGGCACTGATATGGATGTCTTCACCTTTGCAAGTGTATTGAAGGGTATAGGGAGCTCATCCTCGTTACTAGAGGGAAGGCAGGTTCATACTCTTATTATGAAGATTGGATATTATTCTGTTGTGGATGTCCAGAACAGCTTGATTTCCATGTATGCCAGACATGGTGCGATAGAGGAATCCAATAGTGTTTTCATTTCAATGGAATCACCTAATGTGGTTTCTTGGAATTCACTAATGTCAGGATGTGCTCAACATGGCCACGGAAAGGAGGTGATTGAGATGTTTGAACAAATGAGGAGGCTACATGTTCAGCCAGATCACATAACCTTCTTGTCAGTTCTTACTGCTTGCAGCTATGTTGGCTTGGTAGACAAAGGGCTCGAGTATTTCAACTTGATGAAAGACAAGGGCTATCTCGTGGGAGCAAGGACAGAGCACTATGCTTGTATGGTTGATCTTCTTGGTCGAGCAGGCTATCTCAATGAAGCTGAATATTTGATTAATAGCATGCCTATAAAACCTGGCGCATCTGTATACAGAGCTCTGCTCAGTGCCTGCCAGATTCATGGAAACCTTGAGATTGCAATCCAGGTGTCCAAACGCCTAATTGAGCTAAATCCTCATGACTCATCTGTTCATGTTCAGTTATCAAATGCCTTTGCTGGTGATGGTCGTTGGGATAATGCTGCTGAGATCAGGGAGGCCATGTCAGGTAAAGGAATAGTGAAGGAGCCATCTTGGAGTCGTATTGAGGACCAGATGCAAATCGGATAAGCAGCTTGTGTTACAACTTACAAGATGATATCCACTGTCCTGCTTACTATCGAGAACTGAATTAAACACCGAAGCTATGAGTGCGATGCTTACCGAATGAAGCAAGCTAGAAATATGTGTAAAAAAAAGGTATGCAAAAAGTTAGTGATAGATTTAATGACTTGCTCATAAAATTTTGGAGGTTCAAATAGTTAAATGTATTTACAGAACGAACAAGGGAGAGATTTTAGAATAAGATCATACACATTACACATATCATTAGTGAGCAACAATTGCAGCATCAGATTGAATAGTTCTGGTGTGCTACTCGGGAACTAGGATAACTAACTCTTATATAACTGAAACCTAAATTCACCTGATGTAATGACCTCAATTGCATGTTCCTTGTCTTGCGTAACACCTAAGTGCACTTCAGTTAAACAAGAAACTTCCACATTCTTCTGTACATGAGATTTGACTATTTTTTTCAACCTTTTGTTCTTCGTAGCGCCATTGCAGATCTCTATGACTCTATGTGAGTTAATTGTACAACAGAACCAGCAAAACGTTTCACCCTAACTTGCTATACTATTGTCGCAGGATATTGCATAGGTTCTATCCTTGCAATAATTTTGTTCACTGCGTGGTGAACCCCTTGTGATTTTCGTCTTGCAAAGAAAGTTCTACGAGAAGACGGACATAAGAGTTTTTTTAAAGAATTTAAGAAAAATTAGAAGGTTCCCTACTTATTTGACCCATATATAGCTTAATAGCAATGGTGAATTTTCTTGTTTGATACGATATGTGCCTTTTTTTTTCTGCACAACATGTCATCATAACCTGGACCCAATTTTGCAGGGCAACTTCCATAGACCAAGGGAAGAGCTGGCTGCTGGGACCTTGTACCAAGCAATTCGACCGTCAATACCGAGTGGCTTGGGTTGGTCCATCGAAGAGGCCAAGGGGGAGATCGAAATGAGAAAACGACTGGCCTGGCTTGATGGTAGAATCCATGTTCTGTCTGCCTGTGGGCGCTCAAGAAACCAAAGGGGGGTCACTTTGAGTAATCACACATATACTGGAATTAGTTACTCCATCTTGCTTGATGGTTTACTCATGTTACAGACTGTATCATGCAGTTTGATGCCTGGTTAAGCATGGGGTTTTGCTGCTCCAGGGAAAGCTTGTGACAGGCAATGATTTGGTGGGAGGTGGTTTGGGCCTTGTGTTTTGGGCCGAGAAGCAAAGAAGCCCAGAGAGAGGGAGAGGAGAAGAGGAGCAACCTTGCGGTCTCCGATACCACCGAGACAGCGCCAACCTGCGTCCCTTCCCCCGACCTCGGCAGCAGATCGACAAATCCTCCCCGCCACCGCCCTCTCGAGCGAGTCGTCTTCCTCCTCCCGCTCACTGTGCCAGACTGCCATTTCCCTATCGATTTCCAATGGTCCGTTGCTGAAAAGGACAATCTGGTAAAGCAGCTCGCACGATACAGACACATGCACTCCTTGGGGATGCTCGCCCCTCCTTCCTAACATTCTTCACCTTTTTCTTTGTTTCTACTTCTCTTTCTCTTTCTTGTGTTCCCTCCCCTTTCCTCAATCCGTATATATACTCTAGCTTCTCGTTCTTTGTTGGCTCCTTCTTTTCTTCCTATTATTGTTCTTCTTCTTGGTTCTTGCTCCCTCCCCTTGCTACTTGGCTGGTTGGGTCGGTCAGGGTCTTTCTTGATCTGCATTCCGCCCGCCGCCGCCCGGATGGAGAACGGACACGCCAAGAACCGGGTGGCCGTCATTGGCAGCGGCAACTGGGGCAGCGTTGCCTCCCGCCTCATCGCTTCTAACACCGCTAAGTTGCCCTCTTTCCATGGTAGGTACCTTTGCCTTCTCTCCCACAATGCTCCATTAATCCCTCATGCGTTGCATTGCTGAATTATTCATTACGTTTGGCTGTGCTATGTATATCATCATATGCACTGTGTTTGCTACAACTGTTAGGTTATTACCATTTTTATTGTTATTTGTACATGTCTTCTCTATCTCTAACCATGTAGTCCGAACCGTTTATACCCTGTGATTTTGTTGGTATCTTCTACTGGTAACGAAAACAATATTCAGCATTCTACTTGATCTATAAGATGCTTTTTCGAGCGACGTTTCTATAAATGTTACTATTAAACTGTAAAACCATTGCTTTAACTTTCTTACTTACGATTGGATTGCCATGTTGTTTTAGTCTGCAAATTATCTATCATAATACTAGTATTTGCTGGGTACTTGGGGTAAGTCTAATGCTAGCTATGGTTGTTTTTGCATGAGTTCTGTTGACAGCCCTACATTCTGTACCTACTGGTGCTAACTGTGGGGTAATTTGTTAATAGATGAAGTTAGGATGTGGGTATTTGAAGAAATATTACCAACAGGCAAGAAACTCTCCGAGTCCATTAACCAAGCCAATGTAAGAGTTCAAACTTATTCCATCTGATTTTTGTTACTTCTAGAACCAGTAAAAGTTTCTAGCATGATCCTTGCTTATTACAGGAGAACTGCAAATACTTACCTGGTATAAAGCTTGGAGCTAATGTAATTGCTGATCCTGATTTGGAGAGTGCAGGTAAACACCCTGCTTTGCATTCCCCATTATTCTTAATTAGATAAATTAATTTTTGATGCTAAAGTAGTGCGTACAGATCTAGTTAATAAACAAAAAATTTCAGTCTCTGTCTTAGTACAAGGAAATTATTCACAGATATACTCAAAATTGTTACAGGTATGCTATTGGATACTGCTTTGGAAAAAAGGATGTTGTAATATAGTTTTTCATAAGCAACATTCTATCATCATTCTAGGCTCCCTGGCTACATCATACTGTTTTCATGTGTCAAACAAATACCCATAAAAGTCTCATTTGATTTTCAGTGAAAGACGCAAATATGCTTGTTTTTGTTACTCCCCATCAATTTGTGGAGGGTATATGTAAGAAGCTTGTGGGTAAACTAAGGCCAGGAGCTGAGGCTATCTCCCTCATCAAGGGCATGGAGGTCAAGATGGAAGGACCATGCATGATATCTAAATTAATTACAAACATACTTGGAATCAATTGTTGTGTCCTTATGGGTGCTAACATTGCAAATGAGGAAAGCATCTGTTCAGCTTCCCATGCAACGTTTCTTGTACTCCCTAAAGGTGAAATGTAATCAGGTGGACCTTCCAAATGCAGATTGCTGTTGAAAAGTTCAGTGAAGCGACAATTGGATATAAGAAAGACAAGGAAATGGCGACCCGCTGGGCTAAAATTTTCACCACACCTTACTTCCTGGTTTCTATTGTAAGTTTAACCATAAACCTCATTGAAATGAAATACTACATTCTGATCCTCTCACCATAGTGATGCCTGGCAGTAGTTCAGCAGAAAATGAAAAACCTGTGCCCTTCATGTACAGGTAGAAGATATTGAGGGAGTTGAATTATGTGGAACACTGAAAAATGTTGTGGCCATTGCAGCAGGTTTTGCATAAATATTGTTTATCTGTAGTTATATTCATTGTTTCCTCTAATCATTTCAGATTTTACTTTTTAAGTGATGGAATTAACTTGCAGGCCTTGTTGATGGTTTGGACATGGGAAACAATACCAAGGTATGCCTTTTTTTTTGTTGAAAATATAACCAACAGGAAAGACCATTCATTGTACCATAGAGTTTTATGGCTTGTGTTATCTATTTGTTAGGCTGCAATCATGAGAATTGGTTTGTGGGAAATGCGTGCTTTCTCTAAGCTTCTGTCTCCTTCAGTCAGAGACAACACCTTCTTTGAGAGCTGTGGTGTGGCTGACCTAATAACTACATGCCGTATGTATCTTGTTTTTTCTCATTTACCATTTAGTTGACAAGCACTGAAATACAAGTTTTTTATGGCAGTTGGTGGGAGAAACAGAAGAGTGGCTGAGGCCTTTGCAAGAAATGGTGGCAAAAGGTTACTTGTCTAAAACATAATCTTCATTTTTTGATGTATGGATAATTTTAATCTATGCTTTGTTAGAGCATCGATTAACAAATATGTTGATGGCCTATACTAAAAAGTTTTCATAGACATATTTTCATTGGCGTATGCTGATTACATAACTATATCCCTGTTTGTTGCCTGCTGTTAGGATGAGCTTATCGGTGGCACAGAAACTGTGATGGGTTATTAGCGCATAATTAATTAAGTAATAACTATTATAAACTTGAAAAAAGGATTTGTTTGATTTTAAAAAACACACACATATATATATATAGAAATTTTTTGCAAAAAAAAAACATACATCCTTTAACATCTTGGGAAACATTCTCATGAAAAATGGAGAAGTAGCTCAGCCTTTAAGCTAATTCGAATGCTGCCTATGTCTTTTGTTATTCTGGCAGGTCTTTTGATGAGTTGGAGGCCGAGATGCTACATGGCCAAAAACTCCAGGTAAGCAAGTATCTGGAACCCAGCAAACATGATGAATACATTGTCTTCTTAGTGCATCTAATCTTGTTAGTTTCACTTACAGGGAGTGTCCACAGCAAAAGAAGTTTATGAAGTCTTGACTTATCGAGGGTGGCAAGAGTTGTTTCCTCTACTGTCCACAGTGCATGAAATTTGTATTGGTCAACTACCTCCTACAGCAATAGTTGAATACAGTGAGCACACGCCCAACCTCTCCATCATCAGTGGTTCTAGTCCGTATAACTGAGCTAGATTCTGCACATTGTATCATTGCCAATATTCTCGGCGTCACTTGTTACAACAGAACAAGTTGAAATATACTGAATATCTGAATCCATTATATATTATTCAGTTATGTCACATCATAAAGTGTTTGGCTCTATGATTATGTGTTTCCATCCGTAGCTGTTTGGAAATTGAGTGTCTACCCCAGAAATCCATGGATGGGAACAAAACTTTCAATTTGTAGGAGAAATATAGTGAAATAGTTTCATGATATATTTGTAAGAGTACTTCTTGAATGAAACACCGCAAACAATAGGTCGTGTTAAATTTAAAGATGTATTTTCTTCTAGTGATCTGAATAACCTGGAAATTGAAAAAAGAAGTTAATGATTCTCACAAGAAAAAAGAGGTTTCAGCAATGCGTTTTTCTTAAGTTACACCCAACTGACATCCAGGAAGAATAGTTCAGTGTTCACCCATTGCATAAGTTTTGTAATATAGTGTCTTTGTTTACAACCATGATGCATACATTGTTTCCAATTCCCAAGTATCATAGAAGTAAAAACTAATATTTGAGCCTTTATATTTAGAGCTAGGACCAAGGAGATGTTTGTGATGTAATTTTGGAAGACTTAAAATAGTGGATATTTGGGTTCATGAAGTGCTGGGTTAGTATTTACAATTTTGAAGGATCCCCAATTCCAAACTTTTGGTCAGGCATTTGGGACAGATATGAAATCTGTAGTTTTGGGTTGACATTGTAATTACAGAGCTGCTTTCGCTGACAGGCAGTGGAACTATGAGTTGTCGAAATATAATGACATGTTCCTCGATGGAATGTTTCATGCGCAAGCCTCACTGGCCTGGAATCAAGGTGGGTAATGAGTAGAGGGCTAGATGGAGATATGCAAGGAACTTGAGAGTGATCACTATGTAGAGAGTGGAAATAGATTGGTACTTTCTTGCTTAACTGGAGATAGTAGTTGTCTTTGAAAAGCCGGAGATAACATCTTAGACATATGGTGTCTCCGTTTGTAACCTATCTGATAAATAGATAACATTTCCTGATTCTATAAGTAAGCAATGAACTAATTAAATTTTACAAGACCCATCAGGTGACCTGATGTCTGTGCTGATCCAATTCTGGTTCATCAGGTATACGATGTGTTGATGCCACTTGCACTTAACACAAACAAGGAGAACATTTCTAATGGAAGAAATTCCATTCAAGACTGAATTTAAAATTTCATCATTCTACTCTAATTTCCTGAATCAATTGGAATTCAAGTTCCTAGTTTTGACACTATGACATGGCTAAGAAGTACTCGATCTATGTGATGAAAAAGTTGAAAGCGTAATTTCGATATATTAAGTTTTCTTCAATGTGCTGCTTTTAAGAACAGCAGATTTTACACATAGCTTTTGTCATGCAGATTTTGTTAATCTACGACATCCAAGCTTTTCTTAGCTGATTGTGTGAGCCTATTTTTGTTGTTAGCAAAGTTTGCTAGTTGAAAAGTTGGTCTTTTGATATAGAAAGCAGCTTCCTTTCAGTAATTTTAGTGAAATTAGAATTTGCCATTCAAGAACATTAATAGCCTGCTGGCGATGAAACTTTCTGCTATAGGGCATATGCTGCTTGATACAAGTGAATAATCTGTTAATTGCTTTTTGAATAACATGTGTTTCTAAAGATTTTTTAATAATATGTATTTTTTTACTCTCAACACATGCAAGTATTACTTGCAAATGAGATTCATGTTAGGACTGTATTTCCTAGAAAAGTATGTACTTGATATTCTCCAATCTCATCTCAATGACCAAAATTTGAACATATTCCCTTGCTAATGATTGTTAATGTAGCGTGTTCTGTCTTAGATGCAACCAAAATAAACTATTTCATCTTTCACTGATTAGTGGATTCATCATATTGTAGCAAGTAGTATGTCTACATCGTTTTAACTCTGTCCAATCTTCGTGGGGAGCGAGAACCAAAGATTCTGCCAAACACGTCATTTTCCTCTTTTTATGTTTAACAAAGTATTTATTTGGTGTTGTGGTCCTAGGTAACACAAACATACTAATTTAAAATAGTTCAATCTTGAACTGGAATTTATTTGGAATCAAAGGCTGAAATTTCAATGAGCATATCAGCCTTTTTCAAAAGGACAACTGCGGCTTTGTATTAGTTTCAGCTGGCATAAGTTTTTGTTTTTATCCTGACACCTGACATGAACTCATTTCAGGGCTCCACTGAATGATATCCCATTCTCTCAAGATGTCATCAAGAATATTTTTGGCTTGCTAAAGGTCTTGATGCTAAAGGTCTTGAAGACTGAAGGTCCTCTACTTTCTAGTGGCCGAACAGCAGTGCTCAGGAAATTCTACATGTCAGCATTCT
This sequence comes from Oryza brachyantha, assembly GCF_000231095.2. NCBI lineage: Eukaryota > Viridiplantae > Streptophyta > Magnoliopsida > Poales > Poaceae > Oryza > Oryza brachyantha. The sequence goes on along the minus strand of NC_023163.2, from coordinate 33,228,358 downwards.
TTCTTCGCTGTGGGATCTGTCGAATATTGGACTTTTTCTAGCCTTCAGCAACAGCCCATTCAAGAAGTCGTCAGAATGGACTTGATGTTTCGTAGTATATTTTTGACTGTTTGTAACTGAATACACATTGTGCTCACATGTGCATTTCAAAAAAAAAATGTGACAATGCATCAGTATATGAGCAATATAGTAGTTTGGTAAGTTCAGATTGTTGCTGGGAAGACTTCTGTTGTCGTCTAACAGTGGCTTATTAACTATGTTTTGAGGTTTTATGTTAGCAATTTTTTAGGCTGGGAACAATATTTCTGTTTAGTAGTAGAAGTAACATATGCCTGAGAATTGTTGTTTACGCACTAGCACTGAAATATGCAAATTGTTGCTATCGTCACGAGCCCCTCCCGTTGAACAATTATCACCACAATTTTGATGGGCATGTTTGATGCGACCTCGATAAAAAAAAAATAGTTGAGAAAAATGCATGCGAACGTCGTTAAGCTGAAATTATCTGACCGTGCAGAACCTGTAATGCTACTGTCTACAGATACATCGAAGTGGAACTACTGAACCAGAAGCATGTCTACGAAGTGGAATTCTGGAGCATTCATCAGTATCATGGAAAATAAGAATATCCATTTGATTTAGTCACATTTTGCCAGTATTAGTCTTATAGAACCATAACAAACCATGACAGACCATGCTGGTACAAAACACGCAATCCCCCAATCCTCGCTAACTTATTAAACTCTTGACCTTTTGAAAGACTGACAACAATACTAAGCAGACTCCGACTTGGTGTAGATCCTTACAGCAACAGCCAATCCCAATATCGCCAAAGGAACCAAAAACTGGAGGATCTTGATGATGAACTCTGGTGTCTTATCCTGGTTGTAGTGTGGTTGCTTCGGGGGCGTGTACTTCACCTTGGTGGGTATCGTGGTTGCGTCAATGTCACCAACATAGTACTCATCCATCATTGCCCGAGCAGTGGTGCTGTGGCCCACATCTTCGAAGTCGTCGGTAGCATCCTTAGCTGCAATATTCAAGCCCTTTGTAAGTTGAAATCAAATTTCTTGAAACATTATTGAACAAATAAGTATGCAATGAAGCAATGGGGCATTACCAGTTGAAGACAACAGGACATCATCACCACCAGGGTGATCCTCCAAAAACCTGGTCACATTGTACACCTGCGCTAGCAAAACAAATACTTCTATGAGCCATGTAAAGGGAAAGCTTCTTCAGCATGTAAGGCCTTGTCAATACTAAAGAAAAAGATTAAATTGCATATTGGACCACTTTGTTAGTTCATAACTGTTGTGTACAAGTGTATACAAATGAGCAAATGACCATTATGGCCATAACAACCAATACTGTCTTACTAACAGTTTATTGAAAACATATATAACTTTTTGAATTGGAACTTAGCTAAGCTCCGTTATAAACTGTAAAGCTAAGGTCATAGCTTCGCCGACATGTACAAGAGCTCCCTAAAGGACCAACCATATCTTCGACTTGTTTATCTTGTTGATCTGGAAATAGACAGGTGAACAAAACCAATCTTCCTTGGCTTTATAAAGTCAAAGATCTTGCATTGTTCAGGAGTGAAGTGTTTTACATGGTAATTTTGTAACAGAGTCCTGAACCCTATGGAATAAAAGATGACAGCATGAGTTGCACATCTAGATTAAAAATACAGTTTCAAGCATTAAGCCACCAAGTATTTATACTCTAGGAGTCTAAGAATAGTGAATACATCTTCTATGGAAAAAATGGGATCCATGAAAATGGTAGGTTAGGAAAAGATGTTTAGGAACGATGCAGAAGATATGTGCAACAGGAGATACTCAACAAAAAGTAAGGCCAGCATAGGCTCATTTATTAGACATGCTTACCGTCCTATCCTATCTGGAAAGCCGTACAGCGATGAAAAGTTGATCTCACTAGAAGTAGTCTATTGTTGTAGACATAAAAGAAAGAGAACAGCATAGGCAAGAAAATCTTGCTTTCCAGAACAAAAGTGAAGTGAGCAACACAAGGCAACTTCCGAGACTTGAGCAACTCTTAGACAAGGGTTTCAGCAATCAACTCAAGTAATTTGACCCCCAAGGCTCGGATCTGATTAGTTGTTATTGAGATCGTGATTTGTGATACACAGTAAACACAGAATCTAATGGAACCGAAGCCCAATTATCCGTGGTATACAGACCTGGCTGCAAGATGCATCCACAAAACAAAACTTTCATCACCGTGGCAGGCTGGTAGGTGGGAGATCTCTTTTGGCATAGATGAACAACTTAAAAATTGAAACTTTGGTCGCCTTGTGGGCAGATCTTAAGGGGATCACAAGTCTAGTAGGACTAGCGGTACGGCAACGCGAACACACAGAATGAGGAGGAATTCCTACATGGATCTCAACAGAACCAGATCGACAAGGAGCAGACTATCCAGAATGCAAAGCATGCGATCCTAACCCTTCCTTTCTTTCACAATCAAAAGGAAAGGAAAGAGAGAGGGGGTGGGGGTGGGAGTGGGAGGGGGGATTCCCGGACCTTGCCGCCGATGACGAGCCAGCAGTCGTCCTTGGTGTTGTGCTTGGAGACCTCCTCGAGGGTGAGCACCTTGCCGCTGCTGGACATCTCGATCTGCCCCCACTCCTCCTCCTCCTCGCCCTCTTCTTCGACGAGACGAGACGATGAAGACGAGGAGGAGCTTTGGATCCAACGAACGAAAGGAAGAAAGAAGAGATCGAATCAGGAAAAGGAGTAGAGAGAGTTGGGGAGGGGAGTAGGTGGTGTTAAGGTGGGGCCCACGTGTCATGGTGGGTTGGGTTGGCCGTCGACCCAACGACCACAACTCGATCCGATCCGTCCCCTCCAGCCATCGATGTTGTACAACCCCCGCTACTGTACTTGATGCATTGCAAACACTGTTTCGATCTCGCCATCAGGACTAATAAGGATGTAGCGATGGGATTTCGGTTTATCAAGTCCAGTTAAAATTCGGTTTCTCATTGATGGCAACTGTAATTAGGCAGCTGTTTGGACACCATCTAATATATATACGGGATCCCGTCCGGATAACTAGATGATACACCATCTAGTACCAATCAATATCACCCAAGGTTGACCAAGCACCAATAATGTTTTACATACAATCTGTTTTACAGTTTTTGTACGATCATACATGGGTGCACGGACGGCGTGAGTATGCACGTACGAACGCACGCTGCGACCGCAAGCCGAACAACGGCGATCGTCAAGGCTGCATGAAGCGTTTCGTCGTACGGTTATGATAACAAAGAAGAAAAGAAAATCATACACATAATGACGCTCGTCAAGTACTAGGTCCGACGTATACAAATCCATGTCTCGAAAGTCCCACGGTTGGTTGTTTCGCTAATTTTGTGTTCTATGATGAGCAAACTCTTCTGTCCTTCCCGTTTATTTATTCCTTCCACAACATGGCCGGGTTAGTTGGCCCGATCGAGCCTCTTGCAGCCGACCAACAATTAATCGTTCATTCTTCGGTTCCTAGCTCACATATAGCATCGTAAAGGCGATCCCTAGCCTGCATGCGTCAACAAAAATGAGTATTTATCCCTAGACATATTTTCGGTGACAGTTTGGGTTTAGGGATTTTTTTTAAGTCCCTTGTCACATTAGATATTTGGACGTTAGTTAGGAGTATTAAATATAAACTGATAAGACTATTTCATTGGATAAATTTTTTAAGCCTAATTACCACGATTAATATATATTTATTGTAGCACCATATCCGCTAATATTGGACTAATTAAGTTCAATAAATTCGTCTCGTGAAATAGTCCAGAGTATGAGGTGGATTTTTTTAATAGTCTATATTTGATACTTGTAGTTAGTGTCCAAATATTCGATGTAACAGTGACTTAAAAAAAAGTAAATTTGGAGGAAGTCTTAATTCTTCCAAAAAAAACTGACTCTTATTTTTTGTTTTCTTTTTTCTCTCATCATGCACGCGGCACAGATGAGCCGCTATGTCCAGCCACACGTGATCTTTATTTGACCAACAACCACAAGGTGGCTGCACGTACGTAACAAAAAATGCAAGCATTTTTGTGTGACCACATTTCGAGGTAACATGTATGGTTATTAATTCCTAATTATGCGCATGGGTCCTCTCTAATATAGATACAAAGGACGCACGGTGTTATGGAATATCTTCACTAGCAAAACTGCAGAAATATTTAAATATGATAAATGGTTTAGATTAAAGCATAGCAGATAAGTTTTTTTGAATATAACAAGTGTCTTAATTTTAGTCTGAACCACTCATCATCTTTAATATCTGTGCAGTTTCTTAAGTGAAGACCGAAGAGCGTAGACGAACCAGATCAGCACATATCGTATCACATCGATCCACCCAAAATAATGATAAACAAATAATCTTGAAATGTGGAGGTAAATCAACAAGGTGGAGCAATAAACACGAGTGATCAGAATCACTTGGAATTAATTGCCAACATAAATTTGGGAAGCTAGCATGATGAATCAATACACTTTTCCTTTTTTTTTTCTTCCTTCCGTTATTATTTGTGTGTTGCTGCTGCTGATGAAGATTCATCTGCTTCCTTGTGAGAGTTTGAAGAAACGCATGAACTGAAACCGGGTTGATCGATCATATCAAGCGGTCTTGGTTGGGTAGGAGGCCATCTTGTAGAGACCACAGAGGCCGTCGTGCTTGCCGGTGCCTCTCCTCATCCGGATGTACCCCTTCTCCCCCCACTGCGCGCCCCACGAGTTCTTCACGATGATGTAATCATGCCCCCTCATGGCTGTCCCGTACCCCACAGCCGTTACTCCGTGATCCAGCCGCGTGTCGCATGGACCATCAAACACACCCTAAAGTACAAATCGACGTTTTAGTTAAGTCAAACGCACACAAAAAAAGACACTATAAATAATTTGTCAAATGAGTCATTTCAAATAATTTATAGAGGTCGGAGTTGGATTGTATTTAATTCTATTGTCGAAAAAGAGAACAGTTAAAATTAATATAGTAATAAATAATCGAGATTTGCTCCGGTCAAAAAAAATGTCCAAAAAAATATATCTTGAAATACCATTGTATCTAGCTGAACAGGATGTGTACTGTTAGATCAAACGATCAGAAGGTACTGGAGGTTTTTTTGGTTACTTTTTATTGGACTGAAGCAAATCTCTAAATAATCTATTAGAAAAAAAACTTTTATATCCGTGTTATTAGCTATTTGAAAGCTAATACTGCAGAAGAAAACTCTAAATTTAAATCCAAAAAAATGATCTGAAATTGAAATGTTAGTTGCAAAGTTGTTGTATACCCCGCTGTAGAACTGGAAGTTCCTGCCGGAGGCTTCAATGGCGACGCTGACGGGCTGGTGCGCCAGGGCCTTGAGCAGCGCCTGCTCGTTGTTCCTCGGCACGTCCTCGTAGCCGGAGATGGTGACCGCCGCCGCCTCGTCGTCGTCGCCCTGCGGGCTGCGGCGGCAGGTGCCTTCCTCCATGAGGTAGGGGTAGGAGTCCTCGGTGTGGAGGCCGCCGTTGGCGGCGATGTAGGAGAAGGCGTAGTCCATGAGGCCGCCGTTGCAGCCGTTGTTGCCGTCGGTGTCGCAGTCGATCAGCTCCTGCTCCGACAGCGCCGTCAGGTTCCCCGTCACGATGGCGTTGATGCCCTCCACCGCCGCCACCGTCGAGAACGCCCAGCAGCTGCCGCACTGCCCCTGGTTCTTCACCTCCGTCACCGCGCCCTTCTTCCTCCAGTCCACCTCCCTGGGCACCCCGGCCATGTCCACGTCCTCGTACCTGAACGCGCTGCTTCGGTCCTCGTCGTCGTCGTTCCTCGCCGGCGCGAGGCCGAGGTAGGCCGCCTTGAACTCGTCGTGGGTGAGGTCGGCGAACTCGTTGAGGCCGAGCCAGTAGCTGGTGACCCTCTTGTTCTCGTCGTCGATGTGCTTGAGGTTGTCCTTGAACACCTCGAACCTCCTCAGCTTCTCCTCGAAGCTGGAGTAGGCCTTGCGGTACTTGGCCACGAACTTCTCGAACAGCTCCATCAGCTTGTCGTGCGAGGCCAGGTCCTCCTCGCTGTAGCCGACGATGGAGAACTCGCTGGGCCGAGCTAGGGCTACGCATGCGCCGGCGCAGAGCAGGAGGAGCAGAGCGACAGAAACCTTATTCCTCGCAGCCATGGCTGAATGCATGTGTTGCAGTCGATCGATCAAGCTGCTAGCTAAATAAGTTGCTGGTGCTGTGCATGGTGGTGTCGATGAGAGGATGCATGTGTATATATATATATCCTTGATTTGATAGGTTAATTGTTTGCTTGAAAGCAAAGAGACGATCGATGGAGATGCAGGCAGCTGGACGAATCATGCGAGAGCTTTAAGGCAGAGTTAGCATGTGTGCATCTCACATTTAGTCTCTGTGAAGGAGTCTTTGCTTTTAAGCATATGAACGCTGGGTTTCCCACGTATACCCCCTCTGTTTCTAAATGTTTGACGTCGTTTATTTTTTTATATACGTTTGACCATTCTTCTTATTTAAAAAATTGATATAATTATTAATTATTTTTATATCACTTTATTTATTATTAAATATACTTTTATGCACATATATAGTTTTACATATTTTACAGAAAAAATTTGAATAAGATGAATGGTCAAACATATATAAAAAAGTCAACGCGTCAAATATTTAGGGATGAAGGTAGTATATTCTTACGGGAGATCTGTGATGATTCTGAGACACACAGCACTAATTATCATGCATTCACGTGTTTTTCTGAAAATATATAATACATTTTCATCGTTTTACCTTTTTTTATATTTTAGAGGATTTCATCGTTTTACTTAACCGCTAAGAGAAGGACATACGGAAAAAAGAAAAAAGGCAAGTCATCCAACTGGGACTAAATTGTGCTCTTACACTCCAAAAAGCAGAAAGCCCGATCGAGAGAAAGCCCATCAGCTGGTATCTTCTTCGACCACAAGGAACAATATATCGAGCCCACAACGGATGGCCCGTAATAACCATCCTTTCAAGTGTTAGTATAAATACTTCCGTCTTCTTAGGCCGTGTTCAACAGCGGCGGTAAGATATCTAAAAGCAAATATAAATTGTTTCTAAATCTGCTATTTTAGCAAGTTTATAAATACTATGGTAAAGGAAAAATTGTTTTATCTAGGGATATCTACTTGCCAAAAATAGATTAAGTCAACAAAACGGTTGAAAGTTGAGGGAGTGTAAGTTGAGGGAGATCGCAGATCGCCATCTCTGTTGTTACGTCCCGCTCCGCCGCCCGCGCCCCGAGTAGCCCGTACCATTGAGCTTCCCAGTTTCTAGTTTCTATGCGTACAATGGAATGTTGCTGACCAAAATTGCTAGCCTAGTACTGTCACATGAATTGCTAAATAAAATTATTACCTCTGTTTTATAATGTAAGATGTTTATTTTTTTTTTAACTTTTGACCTTTCGTCTTATTCAAAAATTTAGTACAAATATAAAAAATAATAAGACGTGCTTAAAGCTCTCTTGATAATAAGTAAATCACAATCAAAATAAGTGATATTTTTATAATTTTTGAATAAGACAAATAATCAAATATTAAAAGTAAAAAAGTCAAACGTAAACTCTCGACGAAAGAAATAGAATGTTGCTCCTGATCGATACACAGTGCAGGAAAAAAGAAAGAAAAGAAAAGCACCAGGAGCAAAGAACACAAGGATGCCACGCATGCCATATGTTCATACGAGATATGCCATGCGCGCGCGACGATGAACGCCGCTGTGTTGCTGCTGCTGCTCCTCGCGGCGCGGGCGGCGTCCCCGTGCGAGCGAGGGCGCGGCGCGGGCGACGGGCGAGCTGGCGCGGGGCGCAGCGGTCGGCAACGGCCAAAAACGGAGCTTGCCGGCGGCGGGACGCCGGGCGGCGACGGTGGGACGTCGGGCGGGGACGACCGAACGCCGGTCGGTGGCGGCGCGGCCTCTGGACGGCGAGGGGACGGAGTGGTAAAAAAACAAAGCGCGTGAATTTTCCACGTGGAGGCGTGAGAGAAACCACGTCGTACTTTCTAGATGCCAAGTGAAATTCAGACTCTATATATGTGCGCAAACGGAAGGATATGATAAATTGCCAAAATTTGGAAACCCGAATGACAAACTGTTTAATACAGTTTTTTTACAATTTAAAAAAAAACAGAGATGGCAAGTTTGGATGGAGGAGCTGTTGGAATTGCTCTAACTCCTCTCTTTTTCTATGCGCACGTTTCCCGAACTGCTAAACGGTGTATGTTTTTGCAAAAACTTTCTATACGAAAGTTGTTTTAAAAAATCAGATTAATCTATTTTATATTTTTTTAATAATAATTAATAGTTAATTAATTATGTACTAATCTATTACTACATTTTATGCGTCGGATAGCTAACCCACCTCCCCCGACTAACGAGCGCGGCCTTAGTACATGACTTAGTTAATTTCTTTTCGCAAAATTCGATAGATAATATTTAATCGATTTGGTTAAGTAAGGTGAAAGTAGAACCAGTAGATCTGACATCAAAAGGCATATCCATCATTTTGAGCTGGTTGGTTATAACTCAAAATTTGAATTTCATCTTAAATATTTAAGTTGATTTTGATGTTTTTTCATTAAAATTTATTTTTCAACTTTGGCTTTAAGATCGATATGAAGATGTATACAAAATTTTTATTCATAAATTATTCTTGTTTGTAAATATATCATTTTACTTTTTTTTCACCAATAACCCTAAAGATAAGGGTGATACTCTTCTCGTTTCTTTATAGATGACACTGTCGACCAATGCTATATTTAAATTTTGATTGTCAATAAGTTTTAAATAGAGAACCTATGTTAAAGGAATGCTTAGCACTTTTCTTAGCATATAACACGCTTCAAAGATGTTGTATTTTCAATGTTTATGATTTTTTTTAAAGACGACCGGTAAAAGTTTAAATATAAATAGTGTTTGATGAATTGATGCCATCTATTAAGGAACCGATGGAGCATAAACGGTGTCTTGTATGTTCTTCCATTTTCAATATATTTTAGAAATGAAAAGTAATTGAAAGGATTACAAAATTCAATCGTATCGTATATTAAAAGTTAGAGGGAGTGATCTTTTGTTTTTCTGACATGCGCATTGTGATGTACTGCTACATATAGTATAATAATAGTGCATAATTGAGAGTACTGGAATAGTTGAAACTATGTTCAGATATATTAGGCAGGTCTGGCACACGTACGTACGTTACGTGCTTTCGTTATATCATCAATACGGCCGTAATCTAGCCAGTTTAATTAATTAATTAATTAGTAATATAATAATAGTCTTATCTTTTCACTTCTGTTTATACTTATAACCTAAAATTTAAATTTCAAACCTTAAAATTGAGTAAATTTTGATTTTTATTGTAGTTTACTTTTTAGACTTTTTTTAAGATCATTAAGACACGTGTATAAAAGTTTAGTTCACATATTATTTTTTATTTATAAATATGCTGTTTGATATAAAGGCCTAGCACAACAGAAATAAAAATCAGCAAGTTTGGTGGGACAGAGTATATCTAATATTCTAATAATGGTACATATTCATTAAAAGACGGTCATATACAAGTCGAGAACACACTAGGTAAACGGTGGATGGAATAACAAAAGAAAAAACGTTAGTACATGGAATTCTTCCGAAATTAATTTATGGATAAAGTTAAACAAAGTTAAAAAATCTTTTACTATCTCCATTATGTCATTAACTTTTTTATACACATATCTTGTTTACGAGACGGAGAGAGTAATACAAACAGATAGCATAACATGCACGCAATATGAATAGTCCACGTAAGGTTTAATTTTGTGGCCCAGCGTGTCGTATATAGTGTACTTATAGTACTAAGAAAACAGAAATAATCTCTTCAACACCCCTCCTAAAATACGATTAATTAACCACTCTTGCTTGCTCTAAAATAATTTTATCTTTAAACAACCATTACAATAAAAAGTAGAGAACAAACTCATTGTAAATAGATAAAATAAGATAATTATATTAAAATTTGATAAAGTAGATGGTATTTTTGTCTTTTCTTTGTATTGGTACACGTGGGAGGGATTAAAAATAATTTTATTTTGAAACATCGGGAGTAGCACGTTATCCTGGTAGTACCAACTTGAATAGTTGGTCACATCTGGTGTACTTGAGTTGAAACTCTGTTCAGATATATAGCCAGGTTTGGCACGCGTCCATTACGGTCTTTAGGCGCCCCATTCAGCCCCGTTTAGTTGCAAAAAATTTTCGCAAAAACATCATATTGAATTTTTGGACACCTAAATAAAACATTAAATATATATGGAAATTAAAACTAATTATACAGTTATACGGAAAATCGTGAGACAAATCTTTTAAGTCTAATTAGGACGTGATTAGCCATAAGTGCTACAGTACCAATATGTACTAATGATAGATTAATTAGACTCAAAAGATTCGTCTCACGATTTTTAGGCGGAATCTGAAATTTGTTTCCTAATTAGAGTACGTTTAATACTTCAAATGAAAGTCCAAAAACTTGATTTAATTTTTTTGCAAAAACCTTTTGCAAACTAAACGGGCCTTAGTTTCAAAAAGTTTTCGTGAAAACATCATATCGAATTTTTGGACACCTAAATAGAGCATTAAACATTGACGAAAATAAAAACTAATTGTACATTTATGAGAAAAATCGTGAGACCAATCTTTTAAGCCTAATCAGTGCATGATTAGCCATAAGTGCTACAGTACTCATATATGCTAATGACGGATTAATTACGCTTAAAATATTTGCCTCGCGGTTTCTTGGTAGAATCTGTAATTTATTTTATAATTAAACTATATTTAATACTTTAAATGTGTGCCGTATATCGATATGATATTTTTTTTTAAAAAAATACTTGTAAACTGAACCGGGCCTAAATTCATTAGCTGAACGTACGGGCGTATAAATCTACCAATTAATCTATTTCTATGGGAATCAATGGGCATATAAAATCAGAAGAGTGAAGTGCACCAACGGTCGTTAAACTTGTATGCATATGTCATCTAGGTTCCTGAACTCTCAAAATATATTTTTGGGTCCCTAAACTTGTCCGGGGGTGTCATATAGATTCAAACGGGCTCTGACCCGCTCCATCCGCTGACATGGCATACCACAGTGGCGCCTACCAGAAGGGAGAAAAAAATAAGGAGAAGAGAGATACTGACATGTCGAACCCATATGACCACACCAACACGTATGCGCCGCCGTGGCATACCACGTCAGCGGATGTAGCGGGTCGAAGCCCGTTTGGATCTATATGACACCCCTAGATAAGTTTGGGGACCCAAAAATGTATTTTGAGAGTTCAGGGACCTAGATAACACATACACATAAGTTTAGAGACCGCTGGTGCACTTCGCTCAAATCAGAATTTCCAATGTTTGAGATGGGACAGATCAGAGAGAGCAATCTCAGTCGAGGCTGTTAGTTAGTTGTTACTGCAACTACCAATTAAATCAAGCAAACGGTCGATCGGTCATACGTACACATGGTAGAGAAAATTCGGTTGGACAGGAGTACGTAGGATGGACTCTCAATCACATGGAATAGTAAAAATAAGGAAAAATATTCCAAATAACCAAGCAACCAACACAACATCTTTTCCCTTCGCTTCCAGTTTATGCTTATAAAGCGAATGGAATCTTCGGCGTTAACTTTAGAGTTAATTTTAAGATTTTTAACTAAATTTTATTTTCAGACTTGATTTTTAGATTGCTATAAATACATATATAAAATTTTTATTATAAATTATTTCTTGTTAGTAAAATAGTCTCTATGTCTCTGAATGTTCAACGCCGTTGATATTTTTATACGCATTTTACTATTCGTCTTATTAAAAATTTATATAATTATTAATTAATATCATTTTATTTATTGTTAAATATACTTTTATGCAGATATATAGCTTTACATATTTTTTAAAAAAGATTGAATAAGACGAAGAGTCAAACATATATAAAAAAATTAAACATTTATCCAGAATGTTATTTGTTTAACCATGACCACATGTAAGTTAAGAGATAACGTACGCGAGCTGTGTGCTGTGTCCTGTCTACATCATGAGTATCGCGCGTGGATTTTAATTAAGCTAAGAAAAACCAAGTGTCCACGTTTGTACGCTACGTTGACGAAATCAAACCGATTTATATGGCTAAACGCGACGATATCTTTTATTCTACGTAGTACTGTATAAAAGTTTGGCCCGAGTTAAAGCTTTTCTTTTATTTTTTTTGAGAGAGAAAGCTGAAGAAAAGAAATGCTCATCACCTTTTCGCTTCTACTTTCGCTTGTAAACAAATATTTAAATATTTAACCTTATATTTAAATTTAATTTTGAAGTTTTTTAGTTTTGACTTTTAAATTGTTAAAAAAAATTATATAAAGTTTTTATTTACAGACCAATCAAACACCGCTCTAATTAACATGCATCTAATTTGATCCTGCCAACCGTTCATCTAAAAGCAGTTTTTAACACGCCATTTTTTTCGAATTGAAAAATGTTTAAGTTTGACGACTTGACGTGTGAGTCTGCAGCTATCCACATCAGCGTGGAGAAGCAAACAAAGAAGTCAGGTAGTAGTACCATTAAAAAATAGTACTCCGTTTCAAAATGCAAACAGTTTTAAATTATTGAAAAAAATACTAGATTAATATAAATTATTTATTTTGACTGACTTTGAAATTGGTTAGGTTTTTTCTAAGCATCCAGCTGGACGTACGTAGAAATATTAGATTTAGAAAAAAAAATAACATTCACGGCGAATGGTCATATCATGATACCAAATTTTAGTCGAAATACTTGTAGTAATAGTATTTTGGAACAGCCGTTCACCGCTGACCGTTGACTCACAGCCACAGGGATGGGGAATAGTAGTCGGTCAGGCTGGCCCAGCCAACCCAGGAAGATGAGGCAGGCAGCTAGAGCCGAGCGTGTGGATGCGGTTTCGTCAGGACCACCCAGCTCAGCTGCCACGTTGCCCATCCTTCTGCCTCACTATTATATCATCACGTCATAATTATTTCACAGTATAAATATAAAGTTAACTACTCTACATATATGAAATTATTAATTTATATATATATATATATATTAAAAATACAGCGTTTGTAATTTGAAAACATACATATAAAAAGCAGATAAATAATCTGGTCGAAAGAATACAACAAATATCACTAGATTATAGCAAAGAACTATCACTGTGACAAATTTTAGTTAATTAAGACAAAATTTTAGTGAATTATAATGATGTTTAAACTTTGCAGCCACGTGAAACGACCAAAATGGCCCTAGCGTTTTTCTGTATTCAACGTTACCGGATCAACCTTCTCCGCCTCCTATCACTACTATCATTCTTCTCTCTCTACCGTACGCGGCAGGGAGGAGGCCACAGCCGCGAGGTGGCGGCCGGCCGGCCGGCGAGCTTCCCCCCTCCCCCTCCGCGCGCTCCCTTGCGGCGAACCCACCCCCGGCAGCCTCCTCCCGCCTTGTTTGGAGCGAGTGGTATAGTAGCAGATTCCCCCTCCTCTCTCGTTCCCCCGTCCCGGCTTTCGCCCCGCCGCCTGCGCCGATCTCCAGCGAGGAGCAGGGGCGCCGTCGTCCTGCATCCTCTCCGGTGAGCATCCATCCGTTAACGCAGCCTCGTCCTCTTTCTTCTTCTTCTCTATTGTGGAATTTGCATCATCATAAACCCTAGATAGGTTCCCTTCTGGATCCGGCTTAATTTGCCCCCAACAAGTTTGGGGGTTAGATCCGCGCGTGAACTGGTTCCTGTTACTAGGTTGGTCGTTGACAGCTTGTTTGTTTTCTATATTCAGCAAGCTTGCCTGCTTGTTAACGCCCTAATTAATCCTGCATCAACTGTCTACTCTGTACCTCCCCTGCCATTACTAACCCTGCCTCCTACTATAAGTACCATCCATTGACCACCTGAAAATTTCCCATGCCTTACAAGCAAACCCCAAGGCCCTCCCTACAAAATCCCTAGTTGCCAATCGCAAAAACAGTTTGCCCATTCATTGAGGGTACTGCTACAAATTTCTCATGCAGTTTTGGGTTCAGATAACTTGGCTGTACAATTACATCCGTCTTGTTTTGATTTAGGATATTACTGTTCTTCAGGTTTGGGTTCCATAGGTGTATATACGAATACGGCTTCCACCTATCATCGTTATGTTCTCACTGCGCAATGCGTAGAAGCTGCTCTCGCAAGACTCCTCCGGCTCCTCTACTTGTACCAGTATACTAGACGATGGCCAAACTTCCAGTAGTTAGTCGCAGGTTTGTCTCGCTTCCTTTTTCCTGATCACATATATTTTTTTTGCTTCAACTTTGTTTTGATCATTTTCTTGGTGCTCATGCAGTGCAACTAGGAAACCCAACGAAAGCATGAGGCTTCTCGTAGTAACAATTATTGGGGTGGTGTTAGGTTTCTTTATTGGAATTTCATTCCCAACTGTTAGTATAACAAAGGTATGGACATTGGTTTTGACAATATACTGCACTCATGTAGTTGCTTTTGAAGAGATTGAGGTGTAATTCTTGAATATGTTGCAGCTTCACTTCCCATCTAGTATTGTTTCATACATTGAAGACAAGAACTCAGCATTGACAGCTCAAGCCATACTAAATCATGCTTGGACTACTGCTAGGAATACAAAGGGAAATGATACTGAATCAAGTTCGGACACTGCCATGAAGGTGCAGTGCTGTGTACTTGCTTTAATTCTACAATTCTGTGATTAACCATGGCCAATCGTCTTCCCCAACAAACCCTGCTATTGTTCTATTTATAACACTGCTATTGTTCCATAACTTTGTAGATTTATGTGCCAACAAACCCCAGAGGTGCAGAGAGACTAGCACCTGGTATTGTTGTACCAGAGTCCGATTTTCATCCACGCAGGTTATGGGGAAACCCAGATGAGGTATTTATTCATTCAATCTGCTTCTTGTTTCACATCAGCTCTAATTCCTATCAGGACATCTTCATTTTCTAGGATGCTCTCTCTTTGTTTCTTTTTCATTCAATTATGCTATAGTTCCACCTAAAAAGAGAAACAAAATTATGCATCTTCTTCTCATCTCCTTTTCCTTTAAATAACTTCTTATGTTGTATCTATTGTTCTCGCACCAACTTTTCAGTAATAGCTGTTCTCTCACAATTAATCCATGCCGCCATAGACTGATGATCTGAGCATGAAAAATACTGAAGATCTGTTGCTGTTTCTGTGGTGAATTCTCTTCTGGGTTTTCCTTAATGTTTCGTTAAGCTAGCTAATGGCAAGTTATAAAATCTTTTGTCAAAGCTAGCGAATGGCAAAGGGTCTTAATTTCTGCTCTCTGGCCTTTATTGTTCCTCAAATATAGCGTCATGCCCACTTCAAAAGGTTATAACCTGTATATTTGTTTAGCACTGATACTGATATTGTATTTGCAGGATCTACCCTTCAAGCCGAAGTACCTTGTTACTTTCACTGTTGGAATTTCACAGAAAGAGAACATAAACAGGGCAGTCAAGAAGGTAATTCTTGAAAATTAAACCGTATAGACTTGAAGATTTACTATATGATAATTTGGAAGTACTGTCACATTGAAAGGTTGTTTAGAACAATTGGTGTTTCTTTTTTTCCATGAAATTGTACTTGTTCACTGCCTAATCTTTTGATTTTTGGTGGTTGCAGTTTTCCGATAATTTTGCTATCCTGTTATTTCACTATGATGGTCGGGTGAGTGAATGGGATGAATTTGAGTGGTCAAAGAGAGCTATACATATAAGTGTTCGGAGACAAGCGAAATGGTACACTCTGTTCCTTTGATATCCTCTAGCTGTGTAAATTGGAAGGTGATTCTAAAGCTTATTGATTTTGCTTAAATTCTAGGTGGTATGCCAAAAGATTCTTACACCCTGATATCGTGGCACCTTATGAGTATATATTTATCTGGGATGAGGATCTTGGAGTGGAGCATTTCAACGCAGAGGAGTATGCTATTAATCTTCACTCATTAGTTTTTCAAGTGCAGATTTATGATGATCTGCTAACAGGATTTACAATGCAGGTACATGAAACTTGTCAAGAAGCATCAACTAGAAATCTCACAGCCTGGTTTAGAGCCAGATCGGGGATTGACATGGCAGATGACCAAAAGAAGAGGAGATCGCCAGGTTCACAAGTAAGTGGAAGAGCTTTCACCTGTAGCTACAGATGGCTGTAAGACTGTATGCATCTCCTCAAGATGTATAGTGAGGCTGAGACATCATTTAATCTATGATCCTAAAGATGTGCTTTTAACAAGGATACGAAATTTGAAGTCTTTGCAGGGCAAAAAAAGTATCACCCTTTTTTCCCTTTCTGGTCTTACAAAGCTATCTTCTTGTGGATTTGTTTTTATAGGGATACAGAGGAGAGACCAGGCTGGTGCAATGATCCTCATCTTCCACCTTGTGCTGCGTACGTAGCCTACTTCTTAGCCTCCTTCCTCCTCCTCTATTGGCTGATGTATATGAAGATGGGCTAACTTTTTATGTTTGATATTCAGCTTTGTTGAAATAATGGCCCCGGTCTTCTCCAGAGATGCGTGGAGATGTGTGTGGCATATGATTCAGGTATGACATGATTTTCATAGATATCATATTTCCTTTGTCTGCCCACCTCTTCGCATGGTTGATTATCTGCTTGGTTTTGCAGAATGACTTGGTTCATGGATGGGGTCTTGATTTTGCTCTCAGAAAATGTGTAGATGTATGCAGCACAGATGATTTTCAATGTCTTTTGTCCATATCATTTCCATCTGTCTCACTGATTATTTTAATATTTGCAGCCTGCACATGAGAAAATAGGTGTTGTTGATTCCCAATGGATTGTACATCAAGTGGTTCCTTCTCTTGGGAACCAGGTAAGGATCAAAAGAATCACATCTATAGAGAACTTGATACCCGAAAAGTTTTATGCTTAATGTCTTGGTCTTTTGTTGAAAACTCACAGGGGCAGTCAGAGCACGGAAGGGCGCCATGGGAAGGGGTAGGCATCCAACAACATTCTTTGCTCGTATTATCTCCCTAGCAGGAGTGTGCATTAAGCCTGTTACTGAAATTTGTTTTGGTATTTTTCAGGTAAGAGAGCGTTGCCGGAAAGAATGGGGAATATTCCAGACGAGAATGGCGGAGGCTGAGAAGTCATATTACGAGATGATGGGTGTTCCCCCGCCAAACGTAACATTTGTCCACTAGGCTATAATACCTTACCTGCTGTTAATCCGCTCACCTATTTTTTAGCCCCAATACAATAGTAGCACTTGTGTAGAGAGCTAAGCTAGATATGATGGTGATATTCATGATACGTGTAGAGCGTACTGAGACGTCATATCTATCTATTAATTCAATTTTTTTCTGCTTGATCTCTCTCCTTCCTAAGCTTCCTTTGCTATGCTGTTCCTGTTCTAATGAGGGGTGGTCACAGGCTCACAACCCTCCTTGATGTTTCTGCCATTTTTTTTTTTGTCAATGCTGTGGTGTTTTTATTATTATAGCTTAATATTATATGCTGTGACCCCAACCAGAAACATTGTTTAGTCTTACTCACGGGTGGAAGATGCTACCGAGTCAGCTGGAACAAAAGATTCCTATAATGGAGTTTTTTTTAATATAATGTATAATAAGTATCCTGGTATTGATATGAGGTATGGCATATTCCCCTGCTTGACAGTTCATTCATATAGCAAACTTGGAGGCGAAGTATGCAAGCATTAATCTAGAAATATTACAGTATAATACTAGTATATATCTGTGAGCCAGGGGGGTGTTGCATATACGTGACAGTGATACATCTTGCGCTCACGAGACACAAAACATACCTAAAACTTGCTAAGTAACACTAGACAACAAATTAAAGAATTGTCGACACGATTATCTCCTGAAGAAACTCGATTCTTTTCAACCTCTCCTTGAGTTCCAGCTTGGATGCATCATCAGTTAGGGTCACACGCTGACTCAACCTGCAAACAAGAATGCAGGTTCATCTTGTTACTTGTATCGTTCCTGCCCAGGACTCCAGTAACACCAAGTATTTCATGAACTACTTTCTACTGAATAATAGACATAAATCTTCCTTACCTCTGATCATCTGAAATCGTTGAAACTGCAATTTGAGTGTTTGTGTTATCCGAATTGGTGTCAGTTTGAGCCATGTTGCAGATAAATTGGGAGAGTAATGGATCAGGTGCAGGATCTTGGTATGTCCTGTTCATCATGTACTGTGGGGGCCCCTCAAAGTAGGGGTCTGGATTGTTAGAGGGTGTAGGCCATGAGCTGATGGGCCTAGAAGGTTTCCTCCTCTGACATGACATGGTCAGATTCAGAATGATGTTGATCAGATGATGAAAGGGAATGTAGCCAATGGTTCTGAAGCAGGATTAGTAGTGGTACCTTCAGAAGATGAGAGTGTTGAACTCTGAAATGGGCAGCCATGTCTCTCCCTATATTGTCAGCGCACAATGGGCATACCTGAATGTCATCAGGAGATCATTAACCGATCATCGAATGAGCTTCAGAATGGAATGCAAGTTCACAAAATCGAGCTGCTTCCCATTTGCTAATAATCAAGTTTAACGTAGATTTTAATGTAGTGTGTGCATGCATATCCATCTTTTCTGTAAATTATTTCTGGTTAAAGCAGGAATAATTTCATCCAGAGATGACAAGACTTCTCAAAAAGCTTTTCTTTTATGAGAGGAAATTAGCATATTAGGAGTCTCTGGAGGAGTACAACTCCTGATTGCTTGTTCACAACGTGGTCCAAGAAAGGTACTGCTGTGTCCTTGCATATACTAGAACAATGATTACTATCTCGTACTTATGGATGATATCCATCATGAGCAATTGATTAGATTAATACTAGGCTTTGATTAATGGAAGTTGGTTTTGCATATTAGTCCTTCCAAGAAACAACCCTACACACAGGGAGAGAGAGAGAGAGAGAGGACAAGTTGAGAGGCTCTCTTACAGCATTTCTGGTGTCAAAGCAATGCTCCTCCTGAAGGTGGTTGCAGATGAAGGGCACCTCAACCTCGATGTAGCAGAAAGGGCATGGAAAGTACTCCCACAATTCGCCTTCCTCTGAATCAAAATCAGAAGAAATCAATTAAAATGTTGTGTGCTAAGCCATCATTTAATCAAACTTCTCTCTTCTTTTATAGTAGTCCTTGATTTAAGAAAAAGGCCAGGTGTTTAACATTCTTCTGAATCTTGCAATGATTTCCATAAGTCAAGGTAAACGAGAAGGCAAGAAAGAAGCCTTTTTTTGTTGTTGCATCTCATGACCAAACCAATGCTTCTAAATGCTTGCAAACAACCACTTAAAAAAAGTGACAGAAAACCCAGGGAAAAAAGGAGAAGGCAAAGAAAGGCCGGAGAACTACATGAAACTCTTGCAGCACGATACAGATACAGAGAACAGTTCGAGAGCAAACATGACTGAAGAGAAGAAGCAATAAGGCAGTGGATGAACAGAACAACAGAAACTGTTCATTCAACAACTGAAGGAACAGGGAGTAAAACAGTGCAACAAAGAATGGTTTGCATGAATCATACCTGCAGGGTGGGGAGGAGGGGGTGCATAAGGCTGGTGCCTCCCTGAAGGAAGGAAGCCATAGCTGTAGGAAGCCTCCACCTCCATGGCTGAACCTGAACCTGAACCTGAACTTGGAACTCCACTGCTGCCCTTCTCTCCTAACCACTCTACAAGGAGAACAGCTGTGCTGAGATGTGTAACTGAAAGGCAGCAAGTGAGTGGAGAGTGGAGTTGGCTCTCCTTAGCCTCTTCCCTGCATATATATGGCTCCCAAGGGCCCCCTTTTCTGCCCACATAAATAAATGTGTTCTCCATTATTGGTGGCCAAAAAATGATAGAAGAGAGGAGGAAATTGCATAAAGAGAATAGCTGACTAGAGAAAAAGAAAAGCTCATGGCTACGTGCGGTGCAAGGAATTGTCTTCCCCTACGAAGGAGTTGTTTTCATGAATTCAGCCAAAAGCAATGACAGCTGATTCGACTACTGACCGAAAAAGATTTTAGAATCAGACGGTCACCGAATAAATGATGTTGTTGTTTACACAGATTAAAGAAAAACCATGTACCCATTGTCTGAATTTCGAACAAATAAATTATAAGAACCGACTTAATCTTGACATCTGAAGAGGCAACTAGAACTTAAGAGTGATTTCTATTGTTATACTTTTCTCATAGCTGTACCCATAGCCAGGTCATTT
This sequence comes from Oryza brachyantha, assembly GCF_000231095.2. Lineage (NCBI taxonomy): Eukaryota > Viridiplantae > Streptophyta > Magnoliopsida > Poales > Poaceae > Oryza > Oryza brachyantha. The sequence continues at coordinate 33,208,005 of NC_023163.2, read as the reverse complement.
TGCTTGCCCATTTAATCAACTTTTCTTGGATTTCACATGCCAAGTAGGATCTTACTTACACTTGTCTCCCACATGGCTCAACAGTGCAGTTCCGTCCTGTTGTCCCAAAGTGCACAAGGTTGCTTTGCGTGGCAAATCATCGGGGCCTGTGAATTTAACACATGCTCTTCTTAATCCTGCTGAGGAATTCGACACTAATTTGCTTTGAGGGTTGAACATAGTAGCATCAGCTAAGTAAACAAAAGGAGGAGAGGTTGATGAATACTTCTTGCCTGAATTGAACAGTGAATTTATGAGATGAATACAGATGCAGTGTGTAGTGAGTATCTTTCCAGTCAGCAATAGAACCTGAAAGCTACCTGTGGTGCGTGAATGGTTGTTGGTGGAAGCCATCTCATGAGAGAGAGCTACTGTTAATTCCTCAATGTACCTGGATCACCTTTATGCGCAGAAAGCTATTGCCTCTGGACTTTGCAGCCACTCCAGCCCTGTAGAAAATTAAAAGGAAGCAGCTGTGGCCACTCGATTCAATTGAATGACAGTGATGTGCATTGCATCTGCTATTGCTAGTGCCCTCTCTTTGTTTTTTTTTGCTTTCCTACTCTTGAAAGTTTTATGTAGTTGCTGGATACCTTTTTGTCTTAATAATGATTCACCTAAATTATATCTTCCTTATTGGCCCACCCCAATGTCCATCTTTCTGATTTGTCTGATTGTTGTGGCATTACACTTGAGATTTCATTAGACCTTATGCACTAATTGCACTACCTGTTTCAGTTGCAGATATTTATTTTACCCAACATAACACAAGAAGGGAAGCTGTTTCAGTGTCAAGATGATCATTCCCCTTTTCTCTGATGTAACTGTGCACATAGAGACTATTAAGTAGAATTTTGACCATCCATCTGTTTGAGCAATTGATCTGTACCATTAATTCCTCGAGGTCTGGGTAATGAGAGCATCCATTCAAGATATAGTGTGCTTGATCTGCACTCAAAGATCAGCAAAGCATCCTTAATTAAGAAAAGATTAACAAAGAATGAAAAAAAAACTATCCAGGAATTATGCAGAGAGCTACATGTGGAGTATACTATTGTTTCTGCCAAGATTCCTGCCATCTGCTGGACAATATTATAACACAGATCAAACTCTGTGCACAAAGTACAAAATCCACAATAAACATAGTTCAATAATGCTGCGTAGCTTTCCCAATGCAATGCAAATTGTGCCCCTTGAATCAAAGAAGAAGAAGAAGAAGAAGAAAAGAAGGCCATGTTGTACACAAAAGTTGTCCAGTCACTTGACAGAGAAAGCATGGATGGATGGACTCGTGTTGTCCCTGGTTAGAATAACGAGTGAACCAACTTAGTCGGTCATGATATTGCTGTCCCATTACATTCTCATCACTTGTCTCCAACCTCTCGACCTAACACCACTGTTCCACTGCATGCATCCTTCTACCTAAGAAAGCAGCCATACCTAGCTCTGCTTTCTTCTTTTAACTACCTAAGTAGTTTTATTTTTATTTTTTTCAAAGAACGTCGAAAAGGGTAGAAAAGTTTATGCAATTTACTATAGAAGAATAGAGTTGATCCACTTTATAAGGAAAATTGTACCAAAATTAGAGAAGTTTTAATCTCTCACATGTATTTTCTAGATGTGCTTCTATCAAAAGTTCACAGTTTCAGACCGAAATTTTGGATGTGCCGGTGCTTCCCAGTAGGATGTGCTTCTGGCCAGAAATTATTCAAACTCAGCAAAGAAAATGTTCAATTTCAATTTTTTTTGTTCGTTCTAAATTTCTGAAACTTCTGCCTATCCAAAATGTTTATGCATTCGGAAGTAGCAAACCATGCTTCTGTCTACGGATGGTCTTTCTAAACTTTAGACAGACTTTATTCTTAGATTCGACAGGTGTACAAACCTAGTGGATGACAGTGTTTTGATTCTTTTTACAGATAATACAAAGGAAGGAAAAAGGTTATTCAGAAAAGAAGTGCCTTTTGCCCTCTGATGTTAAGAAATTGCGTAGCAAGTGACCTGGTGTTGAGTCAGCTCAGTTAGTTCTCTCCATTTTAGATCAATTCATACCAACTTTTTCTCGGTTTGGTTGCTACGTCCAATAACTAATGTTTGTTCTTCAGAAAAGGATTACAGCGACTGATATAGGTTTTGTTTTGTTTAGTGGGTTAGAGACCAATGAGAGCATGATATTAATGGAGGAGAGGATGAATAGCGGGGCTGCAAATCCGAACCATGATGCTATCATATTCTTGTCTGCACTGCAACTCTGCAACTAGGAACCTCTCCTTTATTTCTTCTTCCCTTTTTGCCTCCATGAAAATGCATGCTACTCCTTTTCCTTAAACTTCCGTTTTCTTGTGTTTCCATTAGTTGGCAATGGGACCTACGATGCCGACAAATTGACAATCCATTTGGTTTTCAGAACCGAACAATCCATTTGTTTGGGAACTGTTCTTGCAACACTAGATAATCACATCTTTTTAATCAGGAATTTTTTAAAGGTGCGTCCAGATTGTTTTGGACCGTCCATCGGGTGCAGATCTCATGGCTAGTCTTAGAGCTTTGAAAGCTCATTATTGACTCTTATCGGAACTACGTCATTAACAAAAATATATTTTATAATGATACGTACAAAGGTAGAGTCATGTATGATTTCTTCATTAATACAATAAAGTATTTTTTATTATGCTAGTTTCCTTTTTATCCATCCTCATGCAAAAAAGTTTATTTTAATAAATGCTAAGAGTCGACTCTAAGCCGTTGCCATGCATGCCAACGGCTTTTCTATCTTATTCCCTCTCTTTCCTCCAACGTCACCAAATTTATTTACATGACGATTGACGATTGAGAGAGTCAGCTAATGAACATATTTGTAAGTGCCCATGTCTCTTATGGGTAAGAGTCATTTATCATACCATTTGAAGTCAATTAATGCTATTTATTATATTATAAGGAATGTAGTAGTGTTTACTTATACAAAGATGTTAAAAATATGTACCTGTAATATTCAACCTTGCAATATTTAAAATTTAGAGTATAATGGTTGTAAAATAATTTTACATATTCCTTAAAAATATTAGTAGAATAATATAGATATTATTTTATCTGAAACGGTCGAACATTTTCAATTTTGGTTAACACAATAGCAAATAGAGGTTTCAAATATAATTGTGGTTTTTCCCTAATAATGAAAAAAATGGTTAATATATTTTATATTATTTTGAATATTTACGAGATTCCATTATTTATATCTTCTAGAAAAACAAATGACATGCATGCACACACATGATTTGATAGTATGAATGCATACTTAGCAACATGTTTCAATTGTTTACTTATTTAGTAATATCATATTAAAAGAAAGAATTAAATAAAATAAAGTAAAATCCAATAATCAGCGGTTATGACTAAACAGATTTTGTCTTAACTCTCAATAGGTAAGATGAAGCACTCTAAAACACCATAGAAAACTGGAGTTGTATTTTGTGTTTATCATTGTTGGAACAGCGTCCCAAGACCAACTGAACAAATCATGTCAAAAAGCTCGAATTTTACACAAAAAATGTCATTCACCTATTCCAAACCCATGGCTATGGTGAAAATCTCTTCATAAAACTTCTTTATCCAAAAATGATAATTTTCATCCAAGTTCCAACTGGGCCAAGGCCTGATTCAGAATTCTCTGTTGGGCCAAGAAGAATCGGAGGGCCCAGCCCATCTAAGCAAGCGACTCCATTGCCTTCTCTCTTCTTCTTCCCCATTTCATCGAGCACCAAAAGCCCTAGAGAAACCTCGCCACGCGAAGATCATGGCGCCGCCGCTTGCCTTCTCCCGCATCCGCCGCCTCCTCCCCTTGCGCCTCTTCTCCACCTCCCCGACCCCCGACTCCGTCCTCTACTCCCTCCGCACCCTCTCCAAGGACCCCTCCATCGCGCTCGCCTTCTTCCGCCGCTCCGAGTTCGCTGGCCACCCGCTCGGCTCCTCCGCCTACAACCTCATGCTCCGCACCCTCGCGTCCCACCCGCTCTCCGCGCAGGCCCACTTCTGGCCCTTCCTCCGCGACATGAACGAAGCCGGCTACTCCATAGACCAGGGCACCTACCACGCCGCCCTCGCCTCCTTCAAGAAGGCCTCCCTCACCGCCGACTACGCCTCCCTCACCGTGCACTACGCCAAGGCCCAGGAGGACGCCAAGGGCACCCCGATCTCCGCCGCCGCCGACGCGGTCCGGGGCCTCGAGGGTTCGGAGGCTGCCGCGGAGCTCGACAAGAAGCTGGAGGGCGTCGACCTGCCGCTCACGGAGACCGCCGTGGCCAGGGTGCTCCGGGAGGTGAGGGACCATCCGATTAAGGCCCTAGCGTTCTTCAGGTGGGCGGGGCGTCAGATGGGTTACACGCACGGTTCGGTTGCTTACAATGCAATGGCGAGGGTGCTCGGGCGAGACGAGTCCATGCGGGAGTTCTGGGAGCACATCCAAGAGATGAAGGCCAGCGGTATGCATGTCGATATCGACACCTATGTGAAGCTGTCAAGGCAGTTCCAGAAGCGCCACATGTTGACGGAGGCCGTGGAGCTCTATGAGCTCATGATGGATGGTCCATACAAGCCGTCGAAGCAGGACGGTCCGGTGCTCATCAGGCGCATCGCTCTAGGGCCTTCGCCGGACCTTCAACTGGTCTATCGGGTGGTTAGGAAGTTCGAGGCAGTGTGGGAGTTCAAGACGAAGGATGTTTTTGATGGCATCCATAGGGCGCTCACGAGTAATGGGAGGTTTGATGAGGCTGCCGAGATCGTGAAGAGGATGAAAGGTGAAGGTCATCAGCCAGACAATATTACGTATAGCCAATTGATCTTTGGGCTCTGCAAGGCAGATAGGCTTGATGATGCTCACAAAGTGCTTGATGAAATGGAGGCTGAAGGGTGTATCCCAGATTTGAAGACTTGGACCATGTTAATCCAAGGTCATTGTGTGGCTGGTGAGGTAGAAAAAGCCCTGCAGTACTTTGCAGAGATGATCGAGAAGAATTTGGAGGCAGATGCAGATTTGCTGGATGTGATGGTGAAAGGTCTGTGCAGCCATGACAAGGTTGATGCGTCATACGCTTTGTTTGTTGAGATGGTGGACAAGGCCAAGTTGAGCCCTTGGCAAGGCACTTACAAGTATATTATTGGTGAACTACTAAGGGTAAACAAACTTGAAGAGGCTCTGGGTCTCCTGAGATCAATGAAAGCGCACAAATTCCAACCTTTTGCAGACCCATTCCCTACTCACATCGCCAAGTATGGGACATTTGATGATGCAAGGCAATTTCTCAAGGCCTTGACAGTAAATAACCACCCATCACCCACTGCCTATCTGCATGTTTTCGAGTCATTTTTTACAGAGGGAAGATATTCAGAAGCTCAGGATTTACTGTATAAATGTCCTATCCACATCCGCAAGCATCCTGACGTCACCAAGTTGTTTGAATCAATAAAAGTTGAGAGCGCTGCTTGATGAATTGCAGGAAAGTATTGGTGAGATTATGGCCAACACCTATTTTTTCATACTCAGTAGCTGTTGTTAGTAATCATGGTGTGTTAGTTGCTACTCGTATTAATTTTAATAAGGATATTTTTGCCGAATTACCTCTTGTGTGCCACACTTGTTTATTTTCACTGTTCACATCATTGCAACTCTGCAGATGGCCTTTACCCAAAGTTACCAATCAAATTCAAGTATATATATGCACAGTTCTTTTGGCAATTCCACTAGAAAAATTCTTAGTACCTGTAATGTTTCTTGAAGCCTTGCACATATTAAGAAAATTGGTACTATCATACCATGAGCAGAAAATATGAGAGAGAATATGTTATTTGTGTATTTGTTATTAGATGATGTTATTTAAAAGAAAAGGTGAGAGAAACTGTGGCCTATATTTGATCAGTAATTGGCCAGTTCTAGCCAAAGTCTGGATTGAAAAGCAGCATTAATCCTTGCTCAACTACCATGAGCAGTAAAAAATCCCTAGTCTGTTGCCTTAACAATGTTATGATCTTTCTTTTGCAGCTTTTTGTAGTATCTGGTAATTGATAGATCAACTTAAAATTATGCTGCAGGGTGTAGCACCATATACCAAAATAGTACTATATAATCCTTTGGTGCTCAGTGATGATATTAATTAGCACCATGTACAAAACGATGCTATATAATCCTGTACTAGAGGGAAAAACATGACAGTGCTTATGTTATAGTTACATTATTTCCAACCGACAAGCCTTTGGTTCCTATAACATGCTTGCCAAAGTTATTTTGTCAGCTGAATGTTTTCCTTTGTTATGTGCTGCTGTGGTCTAGCACTCTAGCTCTAGCATTGATGTGATTGCAGTCGCACCTTGTTGATTCTTACCATGTTGATTGTCATCGTATGGTTTCAATTTTGCATACTACTAGGAGAATACAGGAACTTAAATAATCCATAGGTTTGCTTCCTCTTAGCTTGTTGGAGAAGACTCATATGCCAGGAAATATATATTCTTTTACATTGGGCTTAATAATGGTTTCTCAAAATCGTCTGGCCTGTCTGTTGTCTGGCCTGTGCATAAATACCCTCTTGCAGCCGTGAAGGCTTGTGTGCCATGTTGTCGTTGACTGGTTTGGCAAAATGGCTGACCTGGTTCTGTTCCATTCTTTTAAATTTATTTTTTAAATAGAAATAATAGCATAGATACGATACCCTCATGTTCACATAAAAAGATATTGGATAAATGCCTGTGCTTGCATTAAAAACCTGTATTTAGAGATGAAATAAGATAGAACAAATATGCAGGACTATTTTGTAGTATTAAAGTACATGAAGTAGTTGGTAAAAAAATATACCATAGAGTTGGTGGATGACAGATTCACTGCCACCACCATTGCCTTCTTTTAGAAAAGTATATAGATATTGTACATCCTGTTGCAAACAATAGTGGTCCAGTTCCACAACAATATCAACAATTTAAAACATGACCATGCTAACATAAACGTATATCATACAACGCTGCTGCTGCAAATAATATTATAGACACAATACTTTCTTATTCATATTGAAGATAGCAAATACCGTAGTACCACAACTTGGCGATACCCGTGGACCATCGTTCTTTCAATCAACATGCCTTATTCAAACTAGAACCTATTTTGGTTGAAACATAAGTAGGGAATATCATACTATTGGAACGCTGGTGCATTCAAGAAGGTTGATACATGGTTGTGCTCTTCTGGAGTGCCCAACCCCTCTTGCTGCGCTTGATGAAATCTGAAGCTACTGAATCAACATCGATGCCATCTTTCGTCTTTTGGGCATGCACCGGCTTCTCATTTGTTCCTATTGGTACTTCCTTCATGATATTGGCATGGTTATCCTGAAATTTTACCTTTCTTTGAGCTTGGAATTGGAGTTGAGTGTGAGAGTGAGACATTGTTGTCTGGCTCCTTGTAAAGGTGTTGAGGATATGTGGGAAGGGTTGGAATTGGTTTGCAGAAGTGATGTTTTCTTGTCCGCTTTTATAGGTGGAGGAGGCTGTTAATTTTGGAAGGATAAGTGCGAATCTTATTCTCTACTTTTGACGAATTTGAGCGAATCTTTCTTGTTTCATTGCTGTCTTTCTTCATTCAAATTGTTAGGCAGAGCATGACTTAACCGTTATCTCTTGCATAATTTGGCTAGGCTTTAACTAAGATGAATTCCTTGAGCAGTTTCTTATCATTTCTAGTAGGAGGCATTGAGTTGTTTTCTCCCTTTGATTAATAAGAACTGCCTCCAATCATTGTGCTGGCATGAGACTTGCTATGTATAATGTATTGCATATTTTTGTTAAGTGTAGAAATAACAAATCCCAGGCATGTTATGTTATGTAGATTTTATTCTGTTTGTTGATTTCAGTAGAAATTTAGTGAGCAATATATCATCCTTCTTACCCAAAGAAACTGAACATTATACCGAACAATATTTGTCAAGAATTCCATTAGATTCATCTTACTAGGCATAGTGTAATCTTGTGCTACAACATGGATAAAAATAACTAGAAAAGCCAGTTTTGTTTTTTCTGAAATGCTACTTAGCTTTATTAGATGCTCACATGAATTTGAGACGATGTTCTAAAGGATTTGAAGTCCAAACTGAAGAAAGAATCCATCTGTAGATGCTGCAAGTACTATTCTAGTATTCTGTACATGTAACACGTTTCCACTAACTGAAACTTCATGTGATCCGCTGGTATTTCTTTTCTTCTGAAACAAACAATTGGATGCATTTTCCCTTTCAAGGAAAAAAAACTACTGGATGCTTTTCCTGGACTTTAGTCGACTTTTCACGTGGGGGAATAACTTACCCTTGCAGTGATTTTATTTGCAGAGAGTTGCTTGAACCCTGGGTGATATGATATGATATGATATGATATGGCTTTCCGGCAGATGCAGAAGACAAAAAACTGTGGCTGAAATGTTGATGTTGGTAATAGCCAATGGTGGTGGATAGATTCTTTGGGTCAATTCAAGCACTCCATGCTTGACGGAGTTTGGCACGATATATATTGGCAACAAAAAGAAGTGATATCATCGGTCATATATGCTCCAGATTTTTCTCCTTTTAAGATGCTTCCAGCACTCGCCAACAATAATACATGCAGAATATTATCGCCATGGGCTGATTGATGGGCATCGGCATCGGCATCGGCATAGGGACTTGTTACAGGCTGCCCTTTTTCCTTCTATCGTCTCGTGCAGTTCTGCTACGCTGCTGCATGTTGTGTATTGTTAATCTTAGAACAATAATTTTCATATAATAAATAAGCAGTATTTTTTTTACAGTTTGTAGATTTGAGTCTTCTGCAACTTCAAAAATACATTAAATTCTCTACTCAACTAGTATCCCCTCTGTATTTTAATGGATTATATCATTGACTTTTTGACACAAGTTTTACCATTTGCTTATTCAATTATTCAAAAACTATGTAAATATATGAAAATGTAAGTTATAATTAAAATATATTTAGTAATAAGAAGAACAGTCAAACATGCACTGAGAGCTAACGTCGCCATATATTAAAAAATAGAGAGTAATATTAAATCAATCTTTTACTTTTTACTTACAATGTTTGATTTATTTAAAAAAATTACGATTAATATTTTTGTTTTTATTAGATGTTAAATTATAAATAGTACTTTAAATGTGACTAATTTTTTAAAAAAATTTAAAAAATTTCTAAATAAGACGGATGGTCAAACGCCGGTGGGACAGAGGGAGTGGTTTACTACGAATAAAATAAGAAAAATAAGGTCCGAGAAAGCCCAGCCTGCGAGCCTAGTGCGTACCAGGATGGCCCATAAAAATAAGAATGAGGTCCACACCATCTAAAATCACAGCCTGTCGTTTCTTTCTTGAGCTACATCTTCTTCCTCCTCCCGACGCCGCCATGGACACCAATGTCACGTCGCGGCCAAGCGCCATGGTCCTTTCCTCTGCTGCAATGCAATGCAATCTCCTTGGTCGGAGCTGAGACGTCAGCCATGACTCAGACACTGGATACGGTGCTTAAAATCTCTACTTTAAATATTAAACTACTAATATTCTCTTTTCTCGTCTACTCCTTACTCTAGTCTAGTCTAGGTATTTCTATTTTATTTACGGATCTAGATTTAAAGGAAAAGATGGTTGTCTCTCAATAAATAGAGAACGGATGGAGGGAGGAAAGATATGTGAGACTAAAATAGAAAATCCACGAAATTGATTGGCGAGATAGATAGATAGTGCTATAAAAAAAATACAAATATGAATTTTAGAAATAATTAATGTTTGGAATTGGAATGAAGAGAGTAACTTATAATGCAGTGACAAGAGGTGTGCCCTGTACGTAATTAGCAATTACTGTATGTATCTCCACAATTGTGCCATTCAGATTGGATGATGATGATGCATCGTCAATTATGAACCAGGTTTTTCAAAGGTAAAGGCAACTCTTCCATGAGGAAGTCTAGGCTGGGTAATTAAGCGGTTTGAGATGGAACACGTCAGTGGATAGACAGACAGCCACGTACGTGTTGATCTTGTTTGATACTACGAGTGGTGATGTTTTCTTGCTTGCTTCATTTCGCATCACTCGTACCTGCATAATATCTACTCCCTGTTACAAGATTTTTAACTATTTTCTTAGTTCATTTTTTTCTTAAGTTTAATTAAATCTAAAGAAAAATATAACAACAGATTTAACACTATATTAGTTTTATTAAATTTACCATTAAATATATTCTAATGCCATATATATTTTTATTCTGTGTTAAAAATATTTAGTATGTTTTTTTATAAATATGGTTAAACACTAACAACAATTAAAATGCATTATAATATAAAACGGACGAAGCACTAGAGTATATGTGTGTGTTCCTGTAGGAACCTTGGAGCACGCGTGCTTTGTTGTTTATTGCAATTCGCGAGTTGCATCATCTGTAACCATACAAAAAAGGGTTAATTGGCAGAATTATTTTTTTCTTGCTGAGTAGAATTATTTTACCAAAGCAGAGCAGAAATTACCGAGCTTTAGTGGTTGGTGGTGGTCGTCGTCTTCGCTGTTTGCTTTGCTTTGTTCTGCGTGCAGCTTGCCCCCACTCATGGCGGCGGCGGCTTGTGCTCCCCGCCTCCTCCTGCCGCCGGCCTCCGCCGGCCTCCCACGCCAGCACCGGCACCGGCCCCGCCTCCAGGTCATCTCTGCCCGCGCTGCCTCCGTCGCCGCTCGGGGCCTCGATGCTGACGACTTCCGACACCCGCTCGACAAGCAAGTGGGTTCTTGGTTTTGGTTTGCTTTTTCTCAAGTAAAGTAATTTTATGCTGCTTGCTCATGTACCTGTGTATATAATGATTCTTGAGTTTCTCCTTCCTTTGCGCTGCAGAACACTCTGCTGCTGAGATCAGTTCCGGGGCTTAATGATATGGGCAAGGCTTTGCTAGGTCACCCACTCACTCAACAATTCCCCTTTCTTCTTTTTACCTCTACTAATTCTGATTGCTTACAATGCCTTGAACCAGCCTTAGGTTACCCTTTTCAATTATGATAGTTCACTGATCAATTCCCTTTTTTTCTTACCTTAATTGAATTGGTGTTTGCTTCCAATGTTACTTACAGCTTATTGCTCCATGCTGTGCCTGTCTCATGTTTTTTTTTCTTTTTCTAAATTCTAATGCAGGACCGGTTTCTGAACAAGTTATGGTACTTCAGAACATTGGATCATCTGTGCTAGTCTCTGAAAACCAGGTATGTCTTTGTGCTGATCCTTTTTTAAACCACTTTCAACTTCTCAACTTATTATCGTAAAAACATCCAATCTTGTTGGAAGGGAAATTAGCTCCTCAAAGATAGAAAGAACAAACCAATAGCATAGATAGAACCCATGACCATGACTCCATGAGCAGTGCCTTTTACCCTATATAGAATATAAGCTATATCTTTTTTTCGTGAAAAAAAATTAAACTTGATGTAGAACATTGTATAAACGATGAGCTTACCATAAGTAACACTGATATCCAACCACCTGGCTCTACCATTTCCTGTCTGACATATCATACGATTTATTTCTCATACCATTGCAGCATTGACCCTTTTATTTCTTTTCCTTAGCTCTCAGATCTTCATCAAATCTTGACCGAGGCTGCAAAACTCTTGAACACAGACGCTCCTGACTTGTACATTCGGCAGAACCCTGTTCCTAATGCTTACACATTAGCAATCAGTGGCAAAAAGCCATTCATCGTTGTTCATACAAGCCTAGTGGAGCTGCTCACTAGAAAAGAACTGCAGGTGGGTACTGGGCAGTACATGATTGTCATCATCATCAGATGCTGTCTTTTTGGCAAGATATATGTGTTCCCTTTTTTTTTCTCAATTAACCCGCTAATTTTGAATGGAATATTTGCACTGTAAACTCTGAAGATAGTAAAGGTTTGTGTGTTTGACTAGGCTGTATTGGCTCATGAACTGGGACACCTGAAGTGTGACCATGGCGTGTGGCTTACATTTGCCAACATACTGACAATGGGAGCATACTCTGTCCCTGGTAGGCTCTTGATCTGACAATGTGCATAAATAGCCTTAAAATTGGGAGTTCACTAGTATTGATCGATCTGCTGTATATATCTTTTGATCTTCCCAGGGTTTGGAATGGTTGCTGGGTTTCTGGAAGAACAGCTCTACAGGTGGCTCCGAGCAGCAGAGCTGACATGTGATCGAGCAGCTCTTCTTGTAGTCCAGGACCCCAAGGTAATAAATCTGCTTTGATCTCGTGAATCTATTCGATGAGATGATAAATATGACCAACCGGACGTATTGATTGTCAAGAGGTTGTCATCTCTGTCCTGATGAAACTGGCCGGAGGTTGCCCGTCTCTTGCTGACCAGCTGAACGTGGACGCCTTCCTTGAGCAAGCTCGCTCCTACGACAAGGCCTCGTCAAACCCCGTCGGATGGTACATCCGGTGAGTCCCTCGCCGTCGCCGCCGCCTGAGTTGGTGGTGCTGTGTTGCTGATCAGGAAGTGTACTGTTACTGACTGTGCGTGTGTGTGGTGCAGGAACGCTCAGACGAGGGAGCTGTCGCACCCTCTGCCGGTGATGCGAGCCCGCGAGATCGACGAGTGGTCGAGGAGCCGTGAGTACAGGACAGTGCAGCAGAAGGTGATCCAGCTCAACGAACAAGATGGAGGCTATAGCTAGCTGCCTGCAAAGCCTCACCGGATTAACCACACTTGTACAAGTAGAAATCTAGCAGTATGTTTATACTCGTACATACATGGAGGTCCAAGTCAGATTGTATTCTAGGGAAGAAAACGCAAAGATGTACGTATTGATTCTTTAATAAGAGAAATAGAGTATATTTACTACATGTACGATTTCTGCATCTATCTAGCAAGCACAGCAATGCAGCCAAAGAAACATAGTTGAGGGCTTTTTTATCCTCCTTGAAAAAGTATCTTAACATATTAAGAATTTTAATAAAAAATTTAAATATCTTAAGGTTTAAGGTATAATGTACCTTAAAGTATCATACTTTTTACACTAAAAAGTGTGGTATTTTAAGATACTTTTTTAAGAATAATAAAAAAGCTCTGAGTAGTATGTTATACGATGATGAATACATACTACTATTTTCCTTTCGTATTGCAAGAACTTTTAGCTATACCTATATTGATCCATGCATATGTTCGTATATCTATTTAGATTTATTAGTATCCATATAAATCTAAATAATATTTAGAGACAATACCTTTGTTTTAATGTGTATTTCCTCGACGGACTGCCTATATATTGGTCATCAAGTTTTCTTCGAAGATTTGACAAATATAAATATAGTATAATCGTAGTGCAAACTTTATATAACTGTAGTGTAACGTTTATATAGCTTACGCATAATTTTGGGTCGTTAGATTTTATCTGAGATTCACTTAAACATAGAAAAAAAATATTCATATTGCACATACAGGTGAGAGGATTCGATCCCACGTACAGTAACACGTTATGTGCGTTAACATTGTCTTTTGAAAGTCACATAAAAGTTACGCTCTAGTTATATAAAAGTTATAGTGCAATTTATCAAATTTATACTGCAATTGCACTATATAGAAGAAAATTTGGCGTCAGTTACTCAATTGCAATGCAACACAACTTGAAAATATGTTGTTGATGAAATACAGCTGATAATAATTTAATAAGCATTACCTGAATTCCATCAAAAAATAAATTAATTAAGTTGTTTTTTTTTTCCTCGAGAGATATCTGCATGTTGCTCTTATAGTGGGCTGAAATAGGCCCAGGATCAACCGGCCTTCATACTGGTACTATAGTGGGCCCATTTTGTAGACGCACTAGTGTTACTAAAATAGAAGCCCATTGGGCCCAAAACCTCATCTGCTCACGTCGTCTCCGGCTCTCACATTTTCCCCACCCAAGTTGCCGCCGGCCGGCCGCCGCCCAGTGCTCATGGCCGCCGCCGCTGCAGCCTCTCTGGTTGGGTTGCCCGGCTGCGCTTCTCCACTCTCCAGCACCCTACGCTCTGGCCTCACCGCGCGCCTCGTCCCGTTCACGCCCCGCCCCCGCCGACTTCGCCTTCGCGTTTCCGCCGCCACCCTCCGCGAGGTCTGCGCCGGCCGCGTCCCGGAGCACGTCATCCAGAGGTGCTTCCCTCCCTCTCCCCGTTCGATATTTTCGAGTCGCTAGCAAGCTTCCTAATGCATCGCATGACGCTTCCAGGGCTGAGGAGGTCGGCTATGTCGTCCCTACCGAGGTGCAGGAGCAATCCTTGCCCGTCCTCTTGTCTGGCCAAGACTGCATCCTCCACGCGCAGGTGGTGCTCTTCCTCACTGAGCTCTGCTTTGCTTTTTTGCTTACTCTTTTTGGATTGTTTCAAGTTGTAGAAATGATGCAATTTCATACTATTAATTAGCATTGCTATGTTGAATGTAGACAGGTTCTGGGAAGACACTTGCCTATCTACTGTCGGTCTTCTCGGCCATCGACTTTGGTAGATCCTCCGTGCAAGCGCTGGTTGTCGTTCCAACCAGGGAGCTCGGCATGCAGGTGAGTGATAGCTGCTTGCTGTGCAGTTGTCTCCCACCTGCCTTGTGCGTCCATTCTAGCTCACCTTGTTGTCTTGTTGCTGTTGTTGTGCCACTGTCAGGTTACCAAAGTTGCTAGAGTACTTGCAGCAAAGGCCTGCACTGTTATGGCTTTGCTTGATGGTGGAATGCTGAGGAGGCAAAAGAGTTGGGTAAAGGTAAGGCTTTAGTTAATTACAGGAGCATTTTAGTATTTTAGGCTGATTTATGTTTTTATGATGTATATGTTGCCTCTGAGATTATGACATAATAACTAAATTGCTTTATACTTTTTCTAACTTGATGAATAAAGAGTAGGTTTAAGTTTCTCTTACCTGACTATATTGATCTATTTCCAGGCAGATCCCCCAGCAATAGTTGTTGCTACTGTTGCAAGTTTGTGTCAAATGCTTGAGAAGCGTGCTTTCAGTCTTCAATCAATGAAAGTATTAGTTATCGATGAGGTGATTATTGTATTCTTGAGTCCTAAATCAAACTGCGTGAAGCTCAGTCTGCCAATGAAATCTCTGAGTCTGTAGATTTGCTAACAGCCAAGAGGCCATCGGAACTCATTTCATTGATTTTTCGGAGAAGAGGGGATACCTAATTGACATAATTGTTTTGATAGGTTGATTTTATTTTTGGGTCGTCAAAGCAAGTAAGCTCTCTTCGCAAGATATTAACATCTTATTCAGCAGCTTCCAGTCGCCAGACCATATTTGCTAGCGCATCGATTCCTCAGCACAATCGCTTTTTGCATGATTGTGTGCAACATAAGTGGACCAAGGTTGGATCTCTATCTGTGTATTGCATACACACTCTTATTATTACTACATGAAAAAATGGATCTTTTTGGACCTCAGCTAACATGTGTTTGTTCACATATTCTGCCTTATCTTCATGCAGAGTGATGTGGTTCATGTTCATGTGAACCCTGTACAACCTATGCCTTCACACCTATGCCACAGATATGCGGTGAGCATATAAACTTATTTGTATGATAATTTCCCTCAATCATTTCCTACAGCTGTAGAACTTAGTTCCTGTATTGAACAGAGTAAAAAGCCAAATTCCTGTAAGAATCTGGAAAAGTTCCCATGCAATGATTGGAATTTACAACCCTAAACACAGCAACAAGCATTCTTCTCACAAGCTCACTAAAGTACTGAACAGAATACATGTGAATATAGAAGGATTTAGTCCTTTTACACCGTATAACACATCTTTTTTTGTAGTTTTCAGTAATCTCATGAATATAGAAGCAGTCTTTTTGCACCAAGGACCTTTTTCCATTTACTTATTTGTGCCTGCTGGGTTGACTAGTTGCACAGCCAATCCCTTTGCTCCTGAAAGCTCTTTTCTGATTTGGTTCTTATTCTTACTGATTATGGTAAATTCTTAATCAAATTTACAGATCTGCAGTAAAAAGGAAAGGTTGCATATTTTGCTATCCTTACTTGAGAAGGATGCACCAAAGTCAGGGATTATATTTGTTGCTGAACAGGTACTGATACTTTGTGGATTCTATTAATCCATGGTATGTTGATTCCTTGATTATTATATTGCTCCAGAGTGAAGGGATGTGCTAACTTAGGAGTTAGATTTTATACTAGAGGGGCCAACTGACCATGGGATCTCATGATGGGCTAGTACTACTATCCTATATGTGAATACAAAATGGTTATCGTTGGTACTATGTACCCACTGGTATGGAATAATTTACCTTCTTGGTATGATCGAAGGGTTCCATATCTTATGTTCTGTTCCACATGGAAGCCACCACCCAAGTGCATCAGGTGTGAACCAATCAAGATGCCCCTTTAGCAGACTGTTTTTTCTTAATTTTTCTTTCCAATGGATGGCAACAAAACATTTAGTAAGACTTGCAAAATCAAAATCTCACGCATGCTTGCTGGTATCATTAATTGGGGGAGGTCATGGATTTTTCATTTTCTGGTACCATTGCATACCAAAAATGACATTATCATGGATACTATTTTCATTGTACTAGGTTGGGGCTATTATTAATGATCCAGCTCCAGACAATAACATTTATGCAT
The DNA here is from genome assembly GCF_000231095.2 of Oryza brachyantha. Classification (NCBI taxonomy): domain Eukaryota; kingdom Viridiplantae; phylum Streptophyta; class Magnoliopsida; order Poales; family Poaceae; genus Oryza; species Oryza brachyantha. Next base: position 33,191,321 of record NC_023163.2, on the reverse strand, counting down.
TAATATTTGTTGGAAATAGGTCTATAATTCATTTGCAATCCTAACATATTTGAAAACCATATATTCAGTAACCATAGATGTTTAAGTAGCAATTTGGTTTGTTTACTGGCTGAGCAGTATCATTTATTTTTCACCAAGTGCTTAACACCTCTTTTCTGGGGAATGAATGGATATTAAGTAAACAGAATAGTAGTGTAGCAACATCTTGTTTGCAGTTTGTTTGTTTGTTAACTCTTTGAGCTGTTTTCTTAGTCTGAGAGATCCAAAAAGGCTGGACACCCTCCTTCAACTACCGTTGTCGTTGAGTTCCTGAGAAGTACGTACATGGGAAGCCTAGAGGTCCTTCTACTGGAAGAAGATATGAATTTCAATGCTCGTGCCATCTCATTCACTGTTAGTGTTCGCTTTCAGTTCTTGCATTTTCAACGTTTCCACTATAAAGACATGCTTGAATATTTGATTTTCACATCTGTATCACCAGTTCACCACATATATATTGTTCTTCTACAGGAGGTCAAGGGAAAAGGCTTTCTGCTAGTATCAACTGACATAGCAAGCAGAGGGTTTGACCTCCCACAAACCAGCCACATATACAACTTTGACCTTCCTAAGACAGCCGTCGACTATCTGCATCGAGCTGGAAGAACTGGGAGAGAACCATTCTCCAAGTCAGCCTGCAGCGTGACAACCCTCATAACAGAGGATGAGCTCTTTGTATTACAGAGATTTCAGAATGAACTCAAGTTCCATTGTGAAGAGCTACCTTTAGAATCAATGTTCGCATTTAACTCGTGAAGTTCCTCACTGGATGTAAATAGCCATTTCTTCTTGTTTTCATCCCTGTCTTAAGAGGTTTCCTGTTTTTTTTTCCATTTAATCTAGATGGAGCGTGGAGATAGATGTTGAACATATTATGTTAAAACATAAATCTGCTTCTGTCCTTGATCCTTGTTCACTAGACTGTACAGATTTTTCTAACAAAGTCCCATTAGTTGGAACAGGGTTATACTGCCAACTCTTTAATATTCAGAGTATTGACTCCAAAAGAACAGTATCAGGTGACAATCGAAGTAATCCGAACATTCAGTTCAACACTATTTCATGTCAGATTATCATAGGATAGAAATTATTTCTCATTTGTTCTTTCATATCAGATTATCAACATATGAGACAAATTACTCCATGAGGGATGCCGATGGCAGGCAGACGCAGCCATGAACTGTTCAGATTCACGACATATCGACATGAACTAGGAAAGCAGATGCAAATTTATAGTTCAGGTAGGCCAAGTCAAGTTACTCTTCTTTAGCCTCCAGCAATTTGGAATCGCAGGCCACGATCTTCACCTTGTTAATTGTTTCTGTCATCTCTTCGTTCTTGAAAGTTGCATCTCTTAGGATGAAAGTCCACACGTTGTCGCAGAACCTGTAGGTGTGTAGATGGCCCTGCGCAGAGAAAGGGAAAGCCATCACTTCGCTAGCAAGCGGGAAAAATGCAGGCAGTCTGAACATATACATCTAATTATGAGATACTAGTAGCAACATAGACGAGTATTGAATGAAGATATTGGCATATATCACTTCCACAGATAAATGGTGTAACCTCGATGCACAATAATAAATCAAGCAAATTTTAAAATTAAAGATAATCATGTTATTGAAAAGCTTGCAGAAGTAACCATCTTCAACAGACATGACACTTTATAAAATGAAATAAACTAAACAATCAATCTTCCAGTTATTTGCATGTTTGGTCAAACAGGAATACATACTTGCTTGAAAATGCTGCTCACGCTGCTTGGCCTTGATATTGAGAAAGTAACATCATGATAAAATCCTATTTTCATGCAGATTTTGATTCCCCCAAAAGTGCTAACTTATTGGCCACGATAATTTTGTGGCAATTATTCTAACGGAAAGTTATCAGAATGGTGAGTTAATATTAGCCTTATTTAGCAAGCTGCTATTTCCTTTCCACAAAAGAATGCAAATGTGTAGACATAAAAGAAGACTCCAATGGCAGAAGTTGTAATAATTTTATCAAATACATTGTATTATCAGTACTTATTTCATTATAGCATTACAGAGAGATCTGTGGATGTGCATAGAACAGAGTCACAAATATCATAGCAGTTGTTGATATTGAAAGGGTATACCTTGACGGTAACCTTGCTCTTGACCTGATGCTCCAAAGCGCTAGTCATGGACTGAAACAAGAAAATCAAGACAGATATACATAAGCATTAAAAACAAGTAACTTGACAACCTACACGAGCCAGGGATAATCAAGAAGCAGCAGGCGTTATGAAAGAACCTTGTCAAACTGCACGAGTACTTGGATGGCGAGCTCGGGGCTGAGCGCGCCACTGGAGACCATGTCGTCCAGCGTGTCGGTGAGGCACATGCCGATGGTGGACCTCCGGTACAGCTCGAAGGTGGCCATCCTCTTCCCTCCTGCGCTGATCGACGCATTTGAGATCGGCATGCAATGGCTGCCTCAAAGTTCCTCTTTTTGCAGGAAACAAACTACTCTTACTATGATTACTAGTGCATCATCAATCCTCCGATCGATCCGCACCCTACTTATCGTCTGCCTTAAATCTTGCATCCAAGAAGGGCAGGATGCAGTTACTCCCTTTTTTTTCCTCACGCAGACAAAATTTTATATATAAAGAAATTGATGCCGGATTGATCCTGCATACGCAATCTCTCCCCCTCTATCTCTCTCTCTCTCCCTATATGGGTGTGACGCCAATCGAGAGCGCAACACAAAACCCTAAAATTTCTATAGATCCCGACCGACCAAAACGGGATGAATCGAATCGAAGTGCGGCGGCGAGCAGGAGGAGGGAGGGCTGTGCGTACCTGATCTGAAACTGAAACGGGCGGAGAATCGAAGGGAGGAGACGAGAGCAGGAGGAATTCGAAATCTGTGGCTTATATACACGGAGGGGGAGAGGGGGAATTGCGGGGGACGCCTCCTTATATAGGCGTACGTCGGTGCCAAATACCAATTTTACCCCTGCCCTTCATTTTTTTTACTTTTTCACAATCAGAATCGAGATGATTCATGCTCCTGCCCATATATGTTTTTTTAACGTTTGGTGCTATTAATGTTCAATCAATCATCTTATTTAAAAGTACACAATCATTATTTATTTTATATGAATTTATTTTATTATTAAATAAACTTGAAGCATATCTTATATTTTTATATACGTGCACACAAAATTTTAATAAGATTAATGTTCAACATATGTTTCAAAGTTAATTGTGTTAAATAGAAAAGTTTGGATAAAATAGTCTTGCTTAAAAATTTTTACACGAGATTCTTACATAAACATTTACGTCTCCTGTGTATTGTTCTTGCTTGGTCTAGTTAATTCATCCAAATTTCCGATAAAATATATGTTATAAAAAGACCGGACTAGTGTCGTGTTTATCCTCAACTCCACAGAATGCCATTAGTGAATTCTTTATGTTTTATTTAGGTGAGCGTTTCAACTTTCAAGCACCTGAAAGGTTGTAGGCTTGTATCGATGTAGGTCTGGTTTTAACGTGCCAGAATCTGCGATGAACACGTGTATTTTTGTACAGTAAAATGTTTCTCTCCTGATTAGATTTAAAAGCCGCCGTTGTGTTTTCTCCTGTTCTCCGCAACCAAGATCGAATATTGGATGAAAAGATCATAGGGGTGATTTGTTTGAGTTTTTATGAGAAAAATCAAAGACATATTAAAAATAATAATAATTTATAAATAAAACATTTATATATGTAATCTTTAGCGATCTAAAAATCAATATCGAAAAATAAACTTCGGTGTAAAACCTCAAAATAAATTTAAAGTTGAAAATTTAAATTTTGACATAAACGTAAAGACAAGCATAACATTTTCCATTAGTTACAGTGAATCGGTGATAATAATCAATGACTTTTAATCAAACAAGAAAATCATCCAGGTCGCAGAACGATCGGAAGCAAATTCAGATAATCAACGTCTCTGTATTTAGAAGAGGAGATTACTCTGCAATCCCCGTCATTTACTCATGTTCGTATATCCCAAAACATCAAAACATGCAGGTTCAGAGAAGCTAGCGGCAAGCTCAGCAAGACAAGCACCCTCCGACGCCAGCAAACAATGAACAAAGTGAGCAGCTAAAGTGACTTGTGGAGTACAGAGACACCTCTGATACGTTATATATTACGTTTAAATTTTAAACAGTTCAAGGCAATAAATATAACCTTCAAGCGCTCGCTACACAAGCAAATGGCACACACTACAGCATCGAAGAAAAGCCATCATCCTACGTATAGACTACTCAGATCAAACTGTGTAGCGGTTCTTGAGACCTTTATCCATCTTTTTTGCATCGTCCTACAACCAAAAATGGCATGAATAAGATACGGTTATCTGGGAGATAATGTAACAAAGCAAGACTTGAGGAGTACTCACATGAACAATGAATCCAATTGAGTCCTTGTAATCCAGAAATTCCTTCCACTGCCTCCCGATGCTTAACTGATGAAGAAAACAAAGGGAATCAATTCTGTTCAGCTTATCTGACCTAGCTAAGCGAATTAATTTATAATAATGATCTGATGAGGATCCAAAATACTTAGCAATGTACCGCACCAGTCATACATGATGCTACAACAGCAAGAAAATACTACAGGAGACAGTACAGACAATTTGCAGCAAAGGAATACAGAGAAATGAACAGATCTTCATATTCCCGTTTAAACCTTGGTTGAAACAGCTGTGCAGTTTGTATACAAAACCTAACCCAAAATAAAAACAATCCCCCTATGACAAGCTTAACTTGAAAATTTAAGCAAGTGTACTCAAATATTGCAAACACTCCACATGTAAAGAGAAACATTTGGACAGGTTCAATACATAAATGGCTCCAAGGTAGCCAGATGTCTGCAGTGAAGAAACAAATGAGTAGCACAATCTGCAAATAATACCTGAGCAGCCTCATTGGCAGCATTTTTAGTCCAGATGGCTATTCTTTCCTGCTTGCCACGCACACTAACAACTGCTCCACATATTTCATCCCCACAATCGAATTGTTCGCCAATCATTGCCAATAACTAAACACAACATTTGTGGTAAAGAGTTAGGAAGGAAATTGTATAAAGGATAGTTGCACAAATAAGTGAGTCAAACAATGCTTACGGTATGCAACCACATTGTATCGGATTTTGCTCTGCCACAGCTGATCGTCCATTTACCTCCATTAGCGCAGATGGGATCTTCCCATTTTGGTTCAATCTTATTCTTAAAGCAGTGGAAGTCAGCTCCCACAACCAACTTGCTTGGGTGATTAATATTGTTATAAAGGCTGAAATACCACTCAACTTTATTAGCATAAAGGACAAGATGAAAAGGTAGAAGAAAAAAAGAATGAAGCAAATTGTCAAATAAAATGTAAGACAGATTTAAGCAATCTGTTAGTAGAAAAAAAGTGCCCTGAAATACATGAAATAATCAATAAATTATTAAATTTGTGTAATTGTGTGTAAGGACACGTGTTATAATCTGTCAAGAGAGCCCAGAGTTACATGCGAATCAATAGGCTATTCGGCTCAGCTTGGAGGACTATCTCAGATTTCACCAAACGTATTAACTCATGATGAATTAACCACAAAAATTGAGCGACGAAAAATAACCTTCTTTTTAGTAGATATTGAGACTCAGTAATATCATATTAGATTTTTTAGGGGTAAATCTTGATTTTTGAGTGCCAACCAAATGCACATAGATAAAAGTTAAAATTATAAAACACCATCAGCCAACTGCTTTGCAATCCTAGATGGAAATATTTAAAGTGGAGTGTACGCATTTTAGATGGATCTGATTCATGTCTTCTAATGATGATCATGTTTTTCTTAAACAAAATATGCAGAAGATTAGCCAAAATAACCTAGAGCTAAAAATTGGAGAAGATCATAAAAATGTCATATGATGTGGCCAGACAGATGCCAAAAGGCATAACATTACAGGAAAGACGTGATAGCATGATCAATGAATATTTCTTATAAGAAACAGGATGGATGTGCAAAGCGCAATCATGACAACAGGCATGAAAAGAAATGTGTAAGTGCATCCTATGATATTATTTGCAATAAACATGCACGAGAAGAAACCAAATAGTTTCCAACTCAGCACTACAAGTCTAATAGAATATGGCTTCCAACAATGACAAGACATTACAATTGGTGTACTGGCATTTCAGTAAACAAACCCTGCACTCCTATTTAACCAAACTCTAATGGCTAACCAAAAGAAGGCAAATCAAATCATGCGAGCACTTTTCACTCGAGGCATTTTTTCTACGGTATTAAAAGTTGTAGTCCTCGTTCAGACAAATTTTAATCTGTCAGGTGACAACCTCTTCCATCTAAAAAGATAATCAGGATAGCATAATACAGACAGTATAAACCTTATATCCAAACAAAGTTTCATCCAAATAAATAAACAAAGTAAAACACTCGAACGTGACACAGCATGAATCATTTACTAATCGCACTCCATGATGAACACGAAAAGTAGGCTTAAAAAACACTACAATTCACTAAAACTTAATATTCGTTTCCCAATCATTCTGCCTAATCTGCAGCTAACTCAAACTCTCAGATCCACAATAGATCTCGCTCCTACAATGTGAAGCGAACGACATGATATACGGGAAAAGATCGCATCAGCAGCAAACAGCGAATCGAATCGGTTTAGAAGCTAGAAGTGAATCTAGTGGAGCCGCAGTGAGGCAGGGCAGGGGGAGGAGAAGGCAAAGAAGGGGGCAAACCTCCAGAAGTCCTCGACAGTGGAGAAGGTGTGGATGGGGCGGATGGAGCTGCCCCATGCGACCTGCTTGGCTTTCCCCTGCGGGTTGTCGAACCAGAAGGTCCACGCGTGCTCGAGCGGGTGCGGCGCGGCGGGGAGGTTGGGCTGCGGCGGCGCGTGGCCGGAGTCGTCGTCGGCGATCTCCCCCTCCTCCCTCTCGTCCGCGTCGCGGCCGGCGCCGGCGCCGGCGGACGGCGGCCTCGTCTCGTGGTCCTCCGCCATGGGTTGTGCCCTAGCTCGTACGGCAGCTGCAAAAGCAAGTTAGCAAGCAAATCTCACTCCCGCACTCGTCTTGGGCTTACAAGGCCCATCGTCTCACGCCCAGCCAGGATGGTTAACGAGTTCATGTTTTTCTATACAAAATTTATGTTTTTCTATACAAAATTTTAAATTTATGAGTTGAGGTTTAAAACATGGTGAGCTGAAATGTCTCTAAGGCCAGTGTTAATGAATGTTTTATGAAGGAATGAATGTTCTATGATGGTATCATACAATAGCGATGATAAAATAATAATAAAATAGGAGTGAGATAGCGATGATAAAATAATAATTAAATAACAATGACTAGTATACTGCAATAGTGTTAAGAATTAATAATACTTTGGTTTTGAAACGGAGTGACCAGTGCTTTCGGGGGTGCTTGTATCCATGTTTAGTGAAACATATTTATAAATAAAAAATAATATGTAAATAAACTTTTGATATACCTATCTAAAAATCAAGTCTGAAAATAAATTCAGTAAAAAACCCTAAACTAATCTAAATTTAACTCTAAATGTAAACTTCAAAATTTAAATTTCGGTTTATAAGCATAAAAATAAAAAGACTATGACGTTGAGGGCCCCTTTGAATTACAGAAATGAAAAAACGGAGTTATATGAATAACATAGGATTCTGACAGAAATATAAGTATATAACACAAGGTTGAAAAATATAGGAATAACCATTTGATTGGACCACATGAAAAAAACAGGAATTTGAGAAGAGATAAAGACTCAAAGGATTTTTTCTATGAGATTCTACCTCTTGTTAAGTTTTCTCCAAAACTTGTATGGGAATAGGCATTCCACAGTAATTTCATAGGATTTCATAGGGTTCATTTATTTGATTCAAAGTGTTTTATATGAAAAATCCCTATAAAAATAAAATCCTCTAAAATTCCTGTGAATTTTCTTTAAATCAAATGGGCATGAATCACCTTTTCTTTTTGGCATCCTGTCGGTTTATGAGGTCCGCACATGTGCTGACTGCCGACAAGCCAGGTATATATTTGATGCCTAACTTGCTAAATGTTCTTAGGAGTAGACGGATTTCACGGAACCGACGGTTTTTTCATTATGGTTGTCATAACATAAAATCGTGAAAAAAAATTACGACAATTATGTAATAATCATGTTTCATCTGACAACGGTTTTAAAGGTGGCGTTCACGGTAAGGTAAACCTGGAGTAGCAACAGTATATTAATAATCATTATTAATGATAGTTACCCGATTTGCTTCATTATCAGGGATAACATTCCCTCGTTTTTTACTATAAATCAAAATTTTAGCTTTTAACTTTAAATTTAAAAGCTAATTTTAAGTTTTTTTAATTTTTCGACCGCTAATATATATATATATATATTCATAATTATTTTTTATTTACAAATATGCCATGGGCCCTGGCTTACCTGTCACTCAAAGTTATGCCTTTATTCAAGTTAAATATCAACTGGAATATTACTCTAAACCTGATTACGTAAAAAAATAATGATGGCAAAGCGATAGCAGAAGCTTTAGTTAGAGATTACTACTTGCTACAATGATCAAGACACATGCAACATGCATTATATTTTAATGCTGACGCTGAAGGGTGATGTATATAAGAGAAGAGAACGATGTATTTCAGTATCGACTTGTAATAGTATTATACTGGCACTATAGACGGGTGTATATCCATAATGAGGCATATATATTAGTATAATACAGTGACGCTAATTAATCCGTGGCAGCAACCGCCTAACTACAAACGGGTAATTTATAATAATAAAATACATGCAATATAGTACTAATAAAGGGACGAGCAAAGAAAGAAAACTAGTGGATTGCGGTGTGTAGGGCTGTGTAAAAGCATAATTTGATTTGGTATATAATCTTTAACTTTCTGATTTTTGAATATAATTGCAATTAATATACAATCGATTTTTAAAAGTTGATGAATTGGATTTTATATAAAACTTAACATATTTTTCATATATATAAAAATTATGTTTTATGTACAATATTTTTTAAAAGTATAATTGGATACCATCTTATTTTCCTCTTCACACATGAGCTATACATAAATATGCTTAAGCTAGAATTTTTTGGATGATCCGGGACCACCAAGACCACCGTCTTTATGTGCTAATGTCCTGATTGAGCGGCCATCATTTTTCTTTTTTCTTTAATTAATGTGAGAATGCCCCGCTTCTAAGTGAATAGGGAGCCTCTACTCTTTAAATTATCTTTATAACATCGTAATAACATAATAGGTACCTCCGTCCCATAGTAACTTTATTTTTTGTTTTTCCGTGTCCAACATTTGACCATTCGTTTTATTTAAAAAAATTGTAAAAACTTAAAAAAATTAGTTACGCATAAAGTATTGTTCATATTTTATTATCTAGTAATAATAAAAATATTCATCACAAAAAATTTTAAATAAGACGAAAAGTTAAAACATTGTATTAAAAACTGAAAAATAAAATTATTATGCAACGGAGGTAGAAAAAAATTCATGAGTGAATAAAACTTGAGAGAGGAAAGATATGCTAGGGATAGGGATAGCAATGTGTCGGTCAGATTGAGCAAATCCATGCTTGTCCTAGTACCCAACCGTGCCCAATAGGATTGGTAGGTAGGCTGCGTTCATTTGCGTGGATTAGGGGTTGTTTAGTTTATAATTTTTTTTTAAAAAAACATCATACCAAAACTTTAAACATATATTTAAAGTATTAAACTTAGTCTAATTATAAAACAAATTTCAGATTTCGTCTAGAAACCGCGAGACGAATCTTTTGAGTGTAATTAATCCGTTATTAGCATATGTTGGTTACCGTAGCAGTTATGGCTAATCACGTCCTAATTAGACTCAAAAGATTCGTCTCACTATTTACTTCATAACTGTGTAATTAGTTTTAATGTTTATATATATTAAATACTTCATTTAGATGTCCAAAGATTCGATGTGATGTTTTTTGAAAAAAAATTTGAGGACTAAACCGCCCCTTAGTAGTCTAGATTCTCTTGTTGCTCGTGCACACACTTTTTGAATTACTACACAAAATATTTTTTAATTCTTTTTATATAAAACTTGTTTAAAAATCTTGTCAATATATTTTTCAAGTTTTCTCAGGTAATAATTAATTAATAAAATACTAATTCATTACTACATTTTTACACCGATTACTAAACCTACTTAAAAACAAGGTCGTAGAGCTTCTTGTCGATACCCATGTCTAACGGATAAAGAATGTCCATCTTACCATAAAGAAAAATTTACAAACGTATCATTATAATTTTATAAAGTTAAAGATATATTATTGGTATCTCAATGACATATAAGACCAACATAAGTCAATGACATGTAGGTCAGGAGGATATATCTTTAATTCTACAAAATATAATGACATTATAGTAATTTTTCCTATAAATAATAACTCATCAACATGATCGATAAGTTACAAAATTATCATCAACACGTTCAAGCAACACACGTTATGACGAAGCTAGTATAATTTCTTTAACGTTAGGCCAAGGAGTAAGGGGCACGAAAAATGTGCCAAAATCAAATCAACGTGTAAACATAAAATATTCGGGGTCTCGGACAAATCTATCTAGAGCCAAAAATTAAGCTCACAATTAGGGTGATAATGGGCACAACCAATCTACCTACAAAATTTAAAGGTTGGATTTAAACGGGTTGAAAATAAAATTATATAAAGTTTTAAACTAATTATTTTAAGAATTAAATAGGTCGACTTGCTTATCCTCACCCTACTCGCAATAGATGCTAACAATGACAAACCTAGACCATGTGGACTTATTTTAAGTCCCTACCACATCGAATGTTTAGACATTAATTAGAAGTATTAAATATAGACTATTAATAAAACCCACCTCATACTCTGAACTATTTCGCGAGACGAATCTATTGAGCCTAATTAGTCCATGATTAGCGAATGTGATGCTACAGTAAATATTTGTTAATCGTGGCTTAATTAGGCTTAAAAAATTTGTCTAATAAAATAGTCTTTATTTATATAATTAATTTTATTATTAGTCTATATTTAATATTTCTAATTAATATCTAAATATATTTAATATTTCTAATTAATATCCAAACATTCGACGTGAAACTTGAAATAAAAAAGTCTCTCCATCCAAACACTATCCTAAACCCGGGATAAAACGGCCGTCCCTAAGGGAGGCCCAGTCCAGGAGGCCCACCACCGGATCTCGATCGGAGGAGTGGGCCCACGCCCTTTTCTCCTTTCCTTCTCCAAGGAAACAAAGCGAAGCACAAGAGAAGAGAGCAGTGTGCGTGGGGGGCGTTTGCGTTTGCAGCTCAGAAATAAATAGCAGGAAGGAGGAGGAAGGAACAAACTTTAAGAGACACCGCCACCGACATCGCCTCGCCTCGTAACCCAAATCCAATCTATCTTTCTATCCATCTCCTCCACGCGCATTTCGGATCCGACCGACCGCGCCGCGGACAGAGGTGAGGATGTCGTCGTCGTCGGCGTCGGCGGCGCCCGCCGGGGCAGCGAGGCTGGATCTGGACGGGAACCCCGTCGCGCCGCTCACCATCTGCATGATCGGCGCCGGCGGCTTCATCGGCTCCCACCTCTGCGAGAAGCTCATGGCCGAGACCGCCCACGTCGTCTACGCCGTCGACGTCTACTGCGACAAGATCCGCCACCTCGTCGACCCGGCCCCGCCCCACCTCGCCGGCCGCATCTCCTTCCACCGCCTCAACATCAAGAACGACTCCAGGCTCGAGGGCCTCATCAAGATGGCCGATCTGGTCTGCCTCCCTCCTCGCATTACTTTCCCCTCTTCCCCTCTTCGATTCCCGTGGGGGATTTCATTTCCGCATTTCGGCGTGGTTTGATTTTGACAACGGTTTTTTTCGCTTGCTCTCCTCCCGGATCTGCGAAGACGATCAACCTGGCGGCGATCTGCACGCCGGCCGACTACAACACGAGGCCGCTCGACACCATCTACAGCAACTTCATCGACGCGCTCCCAGTGGTAGCTCCTCTTCTCCCGTACAGATTGCGCCACCAGATTTTCTTCCACGCAGGCAGCACTAGTACAGAATTGACGCGTCATCCCGGGGGTGTGCGCGTGTGTGATGCAGGTCAAGTACTGCTCGGAGAACAACAAGCGTCTGATCCACTTCTCCACGTGCGAGGTCTACGGCAAGACCATCGGCAGCTTCCTCCCCACCGACCACCCTCTCCGCAAGGTGACGACCGATTTCTCTTCTCTGTGCTGTGACGTTTCTGGATAATGTGACTGTGCCATATGAAGCAGTGTGACCTTTTTGGTTAGTTGACTGAAAAAAAAGGATTTGGGGGTTGGAGTGGATCTGGTGAAGGTTTGCTAGATTCAGTTGTTAAACTGCAATTATCATGTACTTGTTGCCGTACGGACTTGACAGTAAGGTTGGGTTAGATTTGGTGTTGGTTGGGAAAAGGATTTTCTTATTGAAGCTTGTCTGGTCGTTGGCTGGCACTGGGGATTTGGTCTGGTGATGGTGGTTCCGCTTGTGGATTATTGAATGTTTTGACTTTCTCAGCAGCAGCAGAGTTGACAGCATCTCTTTTGACTGTTGGCCTTGCTTATGTCGCTCTTTGTTTCATCTATATGTGGATTGTCCAGTGTCATTTTGTTGTATTCAAATACCATGGTGCTGCTTGATGGAACGGTTTGCTCTGTATTTCTTCAGGCTATGCTATGTTTATGTGCTACTGCATATTGCTTTGCAAGTGGATAGAGTAACCAAGAATACATGGTCTCTTAAGGAGAGGTCCTTTTCTAATTGTATTTCAATGTGATAAGTTAATTTGTCCCGTCGATGCTTCAGTATTTAAAGTGCAGTCAACTAGCAACGCCCTTGGAGGGTCAGGATCTAATGATAGCTTGCTTAGTCTTTCCTGAACTTCCCCAATAAAGTTTAGACTTGTCTTCCGTTCTCCATCAATATCATTTCTTGTGATGTGTTGTTCCTATCTCTAGAGTCTAGAGTCCTGAATTGTGTGCTTCGTATAATGTGTTAGTACAGTTACTTTCATACCCAGAAAAAAACAGTAGGGAAGGGCTCTACTGAACTGTCCTGCATTTTCTATCATATGCCTGATATATGTATTAATTTTGATCATAATTGTTTTTTATCTGATGTTTGTGTATCTTCAAACTTTGAAACAGGAACCTGAATTTTATGTGCTGAAAGAAGATGAATCCCCTTGCATTTTTGGTCCAATTGTGAAACAGCGATGGTCCTATGCATGTGCGAAGCAGCTTATTGAGAGGCTTATTTTTGGTGCGTGCAGTAGTTTTTGTTCTCTATGCCATTGCTTGAACACTTTGTAACCATGTGTATTTCGGGTTTTTCCAGCTGAAGGAGCAGAGAATGGCCTTGAGTTCACAATCGTGAGACCTTTCAACTGGATTGGACCAAGGATGGACTTTATTCCTGGGGTTGATGGTCCTAGTGAGGGTGTTCCTCGGGTTCTGGCATGCTTCAGTAATGTATGTCTACTTCTCTCTTTATGAGAATAATACCTCCGTGCGTGGTCGTTTTTCTCAGAAGATGTATGCCACCATTGAATTTGCAGAATCTCCTGCGTCGGGAGCCCCTGAAGCTTGTTGATGGTGGCCAGTCTCAGAGAACTTTTGTTTACATTAAGGATGCCATTGAAGCTGTTCACTTGATGATTGTATGTCTTCTCTGCTTGTCTTTGCTTCCTTCGCTCTTATGCTAGATTTACCTTGTTAATTGAACTGGAACATCTACTTTTGTGTCAAAAGGAAAATCCTGCTCGTGCCAATGGCCAAATCTTCAATGTCGGGAATCCTAACAATGAAGTCACTGTTAGGCAACTGGCTGAAATGATGACAGAGGTATGTCTTTAACTTGAAATCTTTCTTTGTGCGTTTCTGTTACTCATGCCCTAAATCTCACTTCGTTGTCCTGTACAGGTCTATGCAAATGTCTCAGGAGAGCCGCCACTGGATGAACCTATGATTGACGTGAGTTCAAAGCAGTTCTATGGTGAAGGATATGATGATAGTGATAAGAGAATTCCAGACATGACCATAATCAACAAACAGCTTGGTATTTACTGTCTGCAATAACATGTTATGTATATACTGTAGTCTGTGACCAGTGTGGTTAATAATGACATTAACTGCAGGTTGGAACCCGAAGACCCCTCTCAAGGATTTGCTGGAGACAACATTGACCTATCAGCACAAGACATACAAAGAAGCTATCAAAAGGCAAATGTCACAGGCTTCAGCGTCGAGTTAGACAACACGCTCGGGGTCCATAGATGGTGATATATGTTGCTCTTGTAGAGCAGTGTCAGTGGCTATAATCTTTTGGAAGTGGAATCGAATACGTATACTACTCTAGTAATCCTTTTTGTGCATCTAGTCACTCCCTAGATCCCTATCAACTTAGGTTTCCTCCTGTGTAAGCCGGCAAAGGGATTATCCACCATATCTGTGGCAGAGTTGATGTATTCATTTGTACCTTTGGTTGCTCCTCCTCCCGTGTCAATTCTTTGTCATTACTTTGTCGGTGAGAGCTATTCTTGTTCAGTATAGATGATTGTTCAAGGAAATTATGGGCTGGAAGATATAATGGTTGAGTTCAATTTCTTTGATTTAGCATAGCAGCTTAGTAGTAGTCGGTTAGATGTAAACTCTGCTGATTTCACTGCCTGGCCGTTCTTGTTGAGCTTGTGCGGCATATACCCGATTAATTTGATGTTTTTTTTTTCAATCCTATATTCCTATGTTTGAAAGGGGCTCTACCTGGTTGCGTCGCACTGCGTGAAATGCCAGGTTCATCGTTAGTTCTTTGTGTTGATAGAATAGCTGGCTGAAAGCCCTCCTTTTGTGTGGCACTTAAGATCTGGCGTGTACGTTTTATCAGGGTGTTAGTGCCAAAGAAAAAAAAATCATGAAAATAAGGACAAAGGGTACAAACTACAGATTTACAGTTGGGTTCAAATGTGGCCGGAATTAATTAGTTATTAGTAGGTTTCCTAAATTTCTGACTGAAAAACCGTAGTTAGCCAATTGTTTTGATGTAAAAAAGAAACACTTACAAACAAAACAGAAAGCAAGGAAAGGCGGGGAACGTGTCGTGTGGGGCAAAAAAAAAAAAGAAGAAGAAACGGTGGAAAAGAAAAAGGTAAAATGGGCAAAAGAAAACAAAAAGAAAATAGCAGGTTAACCAAGTAATCCATCCATCCATCCTAATACAAATACTAATAATTACTCATATCTTCATCGTGTCCAGTCGACGGGAGGGGTCGAGGAGGAGAAATCAAGTTCCAGCTTGCGGCGCCGTTGCGGGAGGCGATGGGCAACGCCGGGAGCTCGCCGGAGCAGGCCAACAAGGAGGACGCGGAGGCACGCCGCCCGCCGCCCTCCACCGTTCGCTTCTACCCCAACGCCGACCAGCCCAAGGCCAGGCAGCCCCCGCCCATCAAGCTGGACGAGGAGGACGTGCCCCCGCCCCCCGCCGCCGACGACGAGATGGCCCCTCGCAACCTCTGGCAGGTACTGCCTACCTACTACCCTACTGCTACACTCGCCAATTACTACCAGGGAAGAAGGGAGGCGTCGTCATCCTAGTCATTTCCGGCAATCCAATCCGCAGCACAATCTGACCAATCTCTGCTTATGCCTTGTAGCACTAGGATCTGGAGTAGTATCTGAGTTTATCCCCGCCTTCAATATGTTATCTGCCTCAAACCACCACCTGCCTATCTATGTTTGCTCATATATGTGTCTAAATAGGAGGGGATTTTTTGAGATGGTTTTTTTTACTCCACACACCATTTTCACCATTCCTCTGCTATTTGAAATGCACAATGATACTATTATATTAGATGCACGCAAGTATGCTCATGCCTTATATGGGCTTTTCAGTTTCACTACCTCATTTGCTGACATCTTATCTGCAAAAAATAAAAAATAAAATCTTGTAATCAAAGATAGAATGCAGAAAATTTGACGATACAAGGTAGCTACTTAGGCTTGCTACTTGAGGATCATACAATCTCCAATCAGCTAGCTCATCATTGAACACTTCCAGCAATTAACTGCTCTGGTGGTCTTTTGGCTACTGTAAAAAATCACATCTATACTTGAGAATTAGTATGTACTGTTTTAGTTTTCAAACTTCAAGAATTCAGTACAATTTCTGCTTCCAGTGGTCTGTGTAGAAACTATAAGTTATTACGTGTAGTATCTGGATTGTGCATATGCAGTTTTGGACTAAATGACCATCTAGCTCAAATAACCATGTATTGTATTGCACTTTGTATGCACAATTCTGAAAACTCAAATAGAACATTGCCAAACAATTAAATCTGTGTCCTTATGAGTAAAATGTGCATGTGAATATTCTGCAAGTTAATCTTTACTCAATGTCAGATTTACTCAAATCAGAGTTAAGATTCAGCAAGACGGTAGTCTGGTTCCTCTAGTTC
The DNA here is from genome assembly GCF_000231095.2 of Oryza brachyantha. Classification (NCBI taxonomy): domain Eukaryota; kingdom Viridiplantae; phylum Streptophyta; class Magnoliopsida; order Poales; family Poaceae; genus Oryza; species Oryza brachyantha. The sequence continues at coordinate 33,174,720 of NC_023163.2, read as the reverse complement.
TTGGTCCAAAAAAAAAAAAATGGTACCTCTAGTTGATGCAGATGAGAGAACCAAGCCTGTCTTGAATTTGGGGCCCTATTATTCTTGCTATAAGATGATTAGTTTCTCCTAGATATTCACATTTTTTTAATTAATGCAGAAAATATTGCTGTTATCTGCTAATCAATGACTCCAAATTTCAGAGGAACTCATTCTGACTTCAGACAAACATACGTGGTTTTTAATTTTAGATGCTGACGGTTCAGTCATCCTCTTGTCATATTTCTTTTAGACAATGGATTAAAACCCGGCCTCTACATCCAACACGGATATACACTGTCGACCCTTTTGTCATATTGTATTGTGCTGCAATGTATATGCTCTTATGTTCACTCATTCTGCTCTCTCAAAATGCTGTATATATTTCTGAAAAGATGATTGCTTCACTGCTTCTGTAGGTGTATGCTCTTGGAGCGTTTATTGTGCTGAGATGGGCCTGGGTCAAGTGGAAGGAGAGCAAGGACAGAGATGACTCACCCGACGACCGATCCCCAGATGGGTCATCTTAGGTTGCTCCATCAAGCTTTGGTCTCTGCTTCAAATCCTAAGATGATAAATATGTGCGATGATGTTGGACCTCTCTCTGTCCATCTGACGAGATTTTCTTCCCCATCATTGTTGCCCTGTGTCTGGATTCTGCGTTTGCCCATAATTTGCAAGTGACTTCCTTCCCATCATTTTAGAACTTGCAATCTTCTTCAGCGAAATACTTGTATTAGAACTAAAAGAAAAATGAACATTTTGCTAGTACCATCCATGATCCAACTGCAGGTTTGTTTGCATTCCACTTTATTCGATGATAAAACAATTTAAAGGCCGGCTTAGTACATGCGTTGCCTACTTGGATCAATTTAGGGCCGGCTTAGTTTTATTTATATTTATAGCTTAAGAGTTTCCAGTTCAGCCCAGAACCGTGTTCGGCTACAGGTAAAATATACTGTATAAATTAATACATAATTAATTAATTATTAGTATAAAAATTAAACAATAGATTAATATGATTTTTCAAAACAACTTTCCTATAGATTTTTTTTAAAAAAAACACAACGTTTAACAGGAAGCGCATAAGTGAAAAACGAGAAAATTTAGGTTATTAGAAGTGGGGAGCGAACGGGGCCAACATGCTGCTTTATGTCCAGAATCAAAGAACGGATTAAAACCACAGTTTATTTTCTGTATTTTTCGTCCAAATCGTTGTAGAAAATTTTTTATGTTGGCCTGCTTTATGTCCAGAATCAAAGAACGGATTAAAACCACAGTTTATTTTCTGTATTTTTCGTCCAAATCGTTGTTGAAAAAAAAGGGCATTACTTGAGAAAGAAAAATACAAACGGCAAGCGGCTTCATCTTGCGCTTATATCTATGCTTATAAACCATAAATTGAATAAAAAACCTTAATTTAGAGTTAATTTTTTTATTCTAATTTATTTTCTAGCATTTTCTCAGATCACTAAGAACACATATATAAAATTTTTACTCATAAAATTATTTTTTAATCCTTAATGAATCGTGTTGCTTATGATTAATTTAAGCGAAGCAATAGTGCTGAAAGTAACCAAAGGACACGCTTAGCAAACAAAGAAACCATTAATTAAAATCAATTAAAGATAATCAAAGGGCACATTTAACAATAAAACAAATGCAAAGTACAAACTAAAGGACACGCTTAGCAAATAAAAGAAAATCATTGAAATAATACAGATAATCAAAGTGCACATTTAGTGTTTCTCCGGTCATAATATTTGTCATTTATGGTAAGATCTCATCAAACTTTTAAAATTATGAGCATCAATAATTACTTAAATAATTAGTTTAAACACAAACAAATGATATACATCAATTTATGTCAAAAATCTATGATAATATCGTAAACTTATTAGATTATATTATTTTTGTCAAAAATCAAATAGGTTGTCAACATTTTAGAAATTAAACCAAATCTCATTCGAAATGGCAAATATTTTTTTGTGGAATAGAGTAGCAAAAAAGTTAAATTTTAAATAATGAAAGTGCTGGCTGTGACAAAAAAATTCTAAACAAGAAATATTCTTAAATGATTAGTTTAAACACAAAACAAATGATATATATCGATGAAAGTTCTGGCTGTGAAAAATAATGAAAGTGCTGGCTGTGGAAAAAAAATTAAATTCTAAATGACAAATATTATTAAATGAGTTTAAACAACAAATGATATAAATTGATTTACGTCAAAAATCTATGATAATATTGTCAACTTATTAGATTTTATTATTTTAGTCAAAATCAAATAGGTTGTCAGAATTTTAGAAATTAAACTAAATCTTATTCTAAATGACAAATATGTTTTTATGGAATAGAGCAGCAAAAAGTTAAGTTTTAAATAATAAAAATGCTGGCTGCGGGGTTCGAACCCACGCGCACTTCAATGCAGATGATCTTAAGTCTTCCCCTTAACCACTCGGGCAAACCAGTTTCAGTAATTTAATTAAATCAAACAATACATCTTAATCGTACAACAATGATCTAACTATATATATAATGCAGCATACAACAATGATCTGTATATATGTAAACATATCCAATACACGTTGATATCGTCAGATGAGTCCAAATATGAGAAATGACCAGCACGCATTCGAAAATAACCTGATACTATATGGGATGAAAACGGTCAAAAACATTATGACTGTTATATATTTATTATTATTAACTTTATATTAATACTAGAAAATATTCGTGCATTGCAATATGTGGAGATATATAATCTCATGTGCAAATTCTAATCTATCATCGATCTTTTATCTTATTAAAATATTATGTAATTATTAATTATTTGGTTGTAGTTTGCTTTATTGTTAAAGATACTTCAACTATGATTTATAATTTTGAATAATTTTGAATAAGATGAATGATCAAATATAGATTAAAAGTTAATTAAATCAAATAAACATCAAATAAAAATAAATAATAGAGGGAGCTCATGTTACTGCTGCTCACAGTTTTGGACATGAATTTCCAGTTCTCGTTTCCTACGTGACATGTCACTATTTTATATGGTACTCTATTTGATTCAATTATCATGATTTTAACTTTCTAGCATTTGGTGTGAATCCATTTCCACGGTCGGGTGAAGCAAGCATGCGATAGCCAGCCACACGATCCAATAAGAAGTTTAGTTAGAAAAAAATATTGAATTGAAATTATTTATTGAACAATGTTGATTATAATTTGAACATAAATTACATGTTATATTTTACCATTTCAAGCCGAAAGATGATATGATTTAGATTATTATTAATCCGTCCATAGTCTTTATCCTCTCTCAGATTTAGGCCGCGCATTCGTTTTAGGATAAGTTAATCCGGCACAAAAAAACGTAGCAATAGCAATAGATTAGTGCATGATTAATTAATTATTAATTATAAAAATTATGAAATATATTAATATGAGTTTTTAAAAATAAATTTTCTTTATAATTTTTTTTTAAAAATTCAATGTTTAGTAGTTCGTAAAGCGTGCGTGTGAAAAATAAGAGAATCTAGGCCAGCAAGAGGAAAGAAATAACGTGGCCTTAGTATGCCACCGTCTCCCTCACCATCCTTTTCCATTTCTTACATGACAAGTCACTGTTTTATATGACGCTGTGTCTAATTTTATTTTCATGTTTTTAACTTTCTACATCAAAGATTGTGGAGAGACGGAGTCGACATCATCAATTTGTAGAGGCGACGTGGTTGGCGGTGGTGATTTCGCAAAGAAGATTGACTAACAATTTGTAGAGGCGGTGTCATTCTCAAATTTTTTTTTCCATTACAGTTGGGACATTTTGCTAGTTATTTTTACAAAAACAGTCCAATTATTGTGGTTAGAAACTTTCCATATTTATGAATTTCTGAACTGTTTTCACCTCCAAACAACCACTAAAAAGTCTTTTTTATATTATTATATTAATTGTGTACATACGGCAAGTGTATGTGACGAACGTGCGGCGACTGATGACGGTGAATACGATTAATTTTGCTGGTCGGAGCTGTATCAATCAAAGAAAGCATTATTGCGTATATTCCCACTATTTCATAATACAAGATATTTGACTTTTTTAATAATATTTAACTATTTGTCTTATTTAAAAAATTATAAAAATATTATTTATTTTGCTTGTGACTTATTTTATTATAAAAAGCTTTAAACATAACTTGTTAGTTTTTATATCTGTATTAAATTTTTAAACAAGACGAATGATCAAATATTTTAAAAAAATTAAATATCTTACGGTAACGCTATTATATATTCCCATGGCATGCACGTTTGTTCATCTTTTCCCATGACGACAGCGACGACGACGATCAACTGTCGTTGCGACAGTGAGATGGATGGATCCATGAATAGATCGATGGCTACACACAAACACATGCAGTACACCTACATTTCGTTGTTGGGAGTTTCGTGAACAACCTCAATATCCTCTCACTGCCTGGTCTCTTTTAACAACCTGTGCACGCTCACATTTTAATTGCTCCCTTTTGTTGCTTGCATTTTCAAGATTATTCTCTTCTCTTTTCTACCTGAGGAATCTCACCAAGTTGCCTAGTTATGGCCAGCCACATCAAAATCCAAAAGTCACCTTTTTGGTACATGTGTCATCAAAAGGAAATCTGAAAACTTTTTTCCTTCCAACAAATGCATGTATATATACTATTATTTATGTATGGTCCATGGGTAGACAAATGCACATGTAAAAAAATCTGACTTCCCACTAACTTAAATAATGGTAACAATGGTATATTGATGTCGAAAAGTGACGACATTATTCTGCGGTGTTTGCATGGTCTCTTATGTACATATTGAGTCCTTACATCCAAGTCTACTCTACATACGGATAAAAAAACAAAGTGGATAGCTTTTATCCGCTTCGAAGAAATATGAATATAGATATTATTCAAAGTAGATAATTCTTAGATCATCTAGATCTGGATATAAATATGGATATTTTTTTCATAAATACAAATAAAAATGTAGTATGACTGTTTCCGGTGGATACGGATACTACCAATGCAACTATCTGGATAGTGGTACTATACGAATATCCACGGAACATATAATGTTTCTCTTTCTTTGTCTTAGCTATAATTCTCAATTTTCTGATTTTTTTTTCAATTGCATTGTAGTGTACTACACTAATACACGTCATTAGTATTATTTAAAGTTAAAATGGCTATCCAAAGTAGACATGTATTTTTATCAAATTAGTTAATTATACATGGATAATTTAATTTTATCTCTAAGACCAATTTGAGGGATTAGCACGTTTTGAGAAATATGCGCATCTGATCCTATTCAATCATTATCTGTATTAGAAATAATTCATATTTGTTTTTATTCAAGTTATTCGTATATGTTTTTTCATCTATATAAGAATATAAAAAAGAATACAGTACTAGCATTATCAGTCCATACCCGCTCTATTTTTTCTACCATGTGCATAACATGGGATTGCATGAAAGCAATCGAGAACTGTCGATCCTACTTTTCTAATGCCACACTACTACTTATTCCCTATGAAAAACATTAGAGTAACAGAATCTCAAATGCATCGAGAAAGAAAAAGAATATATACCGACATGAACAGTGCGAGTACTCACTGTCTCCCTCTATTCCAAAAGGTGTTTTGGTTCTATCGTAAGTTTAACTTTTCTAGCTTTAACAAATTTATACAAATATATACAAATATTGATCTGTAACATAAAATTATTTTTATTACAAATACGCCATTAAATATGTTTATTTCACTATTTTAAAAGCAAAAACATAGCAGCATGCATCTTTGCTCGATCACTTAACTAGGGTTAATAACAAAAGAGGTAGTAACTATTTTGTTTTGCTTATGAGTCATAATGTAAGACTTTCTAGCGTTTTTTACATATATAATAAATGTCTATAAATCTATATATATATAAACATTATACATTGGTTAATAGATGAATCTAAGCATAGCTAAAATATCTTATATTGTGAAACGGTGGGAGTATGACTTAATCCTTCCCTCAACGATGATAAAATTAATCCTTGCGCCCTAGGTACGTAAATGACCTAAAACACACATTAGAATATACACTGGTTCATTTCCTTTATTCCTTATGCACATGTGTATATAAGCACTCTGCATATTATGTTAAATTATGCTTCTTGTTGATATATCTATCAAATTTGGACTTGGGATTTTTGTGGTGCAGTAGACAAATTAATGTTGCATCAATATTATAGAACATAAAAAACTGCATATTAATTTATATGTGAAACTGAGACATTCGAGAGTCATGATGAGCAGCATGTCAAGGAGACATATTTTAATAGCATTAATTATATGGCAAACTTCATTATCCTTCACAATCAGAATGTTTGACTCAAGGTGATATGTGTGCGTGTGTGTCTATAATAATAAAATAAAAGAAGAAATTATGAAGGTAGCTATACCGACCAATTAGTGGAGAATCTACCAGTCAGTGTCTTAGCAAATTGTAATAATTAATTTTTTTTATTTTATTAACCACCTATATAGTTATTTACTCGTGAGTAATGCCAATAAAATGTCATCAAGTGAAATTTTCTTCTACTTTTTTAGCGTATGCTTTGCTGCATATAAGCAAGTTGGTTAGTGACTGATGTGACATTAATTGCTTGATATATACCTAGTCGACGCATAAACATCATTTTCCGGCAGGAAAAAAAATGTTAATTGGGACCTGATGTTCGAAAAGGAAGGTCTGAACTTTTTGTTTAGTTGGGACCGGCCGACCGGGCGACATAGCCTTTGGTTTTGGGGGCTGGTATGTATGGCTGAAACCTACCGATATACTTTCAATCCTGAGCATCACCGGTGTATATAGACTATTTAATACATATACATATAGATAGGACTCATATGTGCATATTATCTTTTGCTATTTTAATTTACATAATATATAAAGATAGCAATAGACACGAGGTAGGACCTATTTTTAATACACATTTTGGATGCCCTAATAACTTTATTATTTCACCATCTCGTACCTACCAATGATATCAATGAAAGACAAAAGGTCTCACTTCATCCATTCTCAATGTGGTTGTCTATACTTTATCTATTTTTAATATATTTATTTTTTATGTTCACAAACTTAGATAAGCTTAAATATGAACTTATCTTAAGACAAACAAATGAGCGCAAATATGATCTTATTTTTACAGTTGCGCTGACTGCTAAAACGAATCAACTTTGGAGCAGTTTCCATCAGAGTAGGTCCCTCACTTCAAGGAATTTATGATGCAGAGTTTTTTGTTATAAAATTCTTTGAGTTAGAGCTGCTAGTAGATTAAGGTGGAATAGTTAACCTTTTACGGAGGGACAGCCTATAGAAATGAGAATTTCTGAAGTACTCTCTGTTTCATAATATAAGATGTTTTACTTTTTATCTATAATATTTAACTATTTATCTTGTTCAAAAAATTATAGAAATATCATTTATTTTGCTTGTGACTTACTTTATTATCAAAAGAACTTTAAGCATAACTTATCATTTTTTATATTTGTGCTAAATTTTTAAATAAGACGAATGGTCAAACGTTGCAATAAAAAAGTTAAACACCTTATATTATTATGAAACGGAGGTAAGGTAGTACTTGTTTAAGCCATTCACCTATGAAAACAAGGCTAATATGTGACTGCAGTCCCCTTGGCTTGTTGCATAGGGGGCTCACTTTTGGAACGTCTGTGTAACAAAATAGGGTGTGTTTGAAAATGTTCTTTGAACCAGCGTCGTCTGAACGAACATAATAATAAAAAAATTAATATTCAACTTATAACGTATATAAAATGCCACAAGCGATAGGAGCATATGCTGTATTAAAGGTAACATGCATTTCATCTATATTCATATGAATCGTAATGAATATAAATATATATAAAAACAATATACATGGATCAATAGATAAATTTAATTATAGCTAAAACGTCTTATAGCATAAAAAGAAGGGAGTACGTATATATATTTAGCTGCCTTATATGATAAACTAAATTAATTATCACTTAGAAGAAAAGATGGGAAAATTGCAAGTAGGTCACAAATATTTCAACCGTTAATATCTTAGTAATATTTTTTCTATCCTTTTGAGAAGGAAATTTAATTTATCCGACCTTTATATTCAAACAGATATAAGCAGTTTTTTAAATTGCGAACTTAGCCCCTAGAGAACTAGCCTCTCAATAACCCAATCTAAAATTATTGAACTTTAGACCTTGGTGTATATATACAGAGTAGGTTCGCAGGTTCGCCGTTCTTGTGCCGCTTTATAAAACCTCGACACACGTGTTGTTTATTTTTTGTGCGATATATCTGTCGTTATCATTAGGTCGTTAACTTAAAGTTCAGGTTGGTACAACTTTTTGTTAATTAGTGAAACTAATCCTTATTTTAAACGGTCGACCAACTTAATTTGTGCGGCCGAAATCAAGATTTCGGCCCTGTTGTCAATCAATGGTCAGGTACTTTAATTTTATATATCGATATTCATGTTTGAAAAATTAAACATATCTCCAATTTTATGTGCATGAATTAAAAATCAAAAAAATTATACATTAATTGGTAGGATGACACCATGTATTAAGAATGCAACAAAGTTATGAATTCTTGATCATATATATACTTATTATTTAAAAAAACAGCGATGGTGATGAACGGTGAATTTATCATCACCCACAATCAACTCTTTGTGCCTTTTAGGAAAGACACACATCTCAGTCTTTTCTCACCAACTCTCTACTTGTGATGTAGTAAAGGAAAAAAGATAATAACATACAAAGTAATTAAGAGATGATTATGAAAAAAAAACATAGTGATAATAGGTTAATGATAATATTTCCTTTTAAATAAAATTTCGTTGCAACACGTGATCATATTATGTGTTATATAAACATATATTGCTCGCATATTTTAAGCAAGTTTTTTTATAGTGGTTCCTCCCTTACTTTTTACATGTTATTTCATATAAATAGATGGAGAGAGTATTTAATTATAGAGTAATGAGTGGTCAAGATATTTAAAAATGTTTATATTAATTGGCACTCACTTTAGGTTGCCTATCGATAACAGGTGTGTATATGTTTTGCCATGCATCGATATCTATTTGTATGTAGTAATCTAGGTGCAAATTAAATAGGATCGCTAATGTTCATGTATATTAGAGCAGTTATAATATCAGGCTATAAGTATATTTAAAGAGATATAAGGAGAGAGAAGAGATGTGAGCTACTAATTTGTATCCAGCTGTAGCACAGGCTTTAAGATACAGTGCGGATATGATATGTAGGATATAGTAGTATATGATTTATAAATAAAATTAACTATTAGATTGACTATAAATAAATTGGAGCTAGTATTTGGCTATACTATTGAACTTGATATTAGTATAATCGAACGACATACACATATTAACATATTAGTGTATGTCAGTCCGTCCATAGCTTGTATTCCATGTGGTAATGGTCGTCGTCGACGGCGGCCCAGTCTAGTCCTCTCCCCATCGCCGGCGGCGTCAGCAGCATCCCCCTCGCCATGTCGTCCATCAGCCCCGGCATGTCGAAGATGGCGTCCTCGTCGACGAACACAGCAGCCGGACGCCCCGAGGTGGCGGCGCCAGCTTCCTGTGGATCCGGTAATGCCAGCGCCGCCGGGGGTGGCGCGTACGCAGACGCCGTCGTCGGCGGGCGGTAGAGCTCGGCGGCCTGCGCGGCGGCGACGCGGATGTCCTCGGGCGAGGCGGTGCGCGCGCGGGGCAACGCGGAGGGGGAGTCCGGGAAGTTGAGCTCGGCGGCGCCCGCGCCGCGGAGGGCGATGGCGGCGACGTCGTGGGCGCGGGCGGCCATCTCGGGCGTCGGGTAGGTGCCGAGCCAGATGCGCGCCTGCGCCTGCGGCTCCCGCACCTCGCACACCCAGCGGCTTCCCCCCGCGCGCGCCCGCACGCCGCGGTACACCGGGTGCCGCGTCTCCCGGAACTTCTTCCGCCCCGCCCGCCGCTTCGGCGGCAGCGCGTGGCGGCCGCCCACGCCCGGCGACGACGGCGGCGAGAGCGACGAGGAGGATGCCGACGACGTGTCCTCGGCGTCCATGATCGAACACCTAGCCGAGCTGAGGTGAGCTGAGCTGAGAATGCGGGAGGAAGGAGAGAGGGTGGAGGGAGATAAGTAGGTAGGGATGTCGGGTTCGCGGGTCGGGACCCGTCGAGCTCGCCGTCGAGGCGGACACGAGTCGGGTTGTGGGTGTGAACTGGAGACAGCGGCGGGGGGGAGCGGGACCCGCTTAGCCTCCCGCCCCGCTTTGCAAGTCACGTGGGGATTTACCATTAGAGGAATGAAACACGTGCGCCCGTGCACACTCTTCCATCTACTTTACCATTAAGAGTAGCAACATGCATAGCAGTACAACTCCACTAATGCAAATAAAATAGAATTGTTTTTTTAAGAAATCGGCGGATCGACCTGCAGTATATACTATGTTTCTGATGATGTCGTCACGTTTGCATCCGTACATGATGATTTCATGCCGACCTTAGCCGTGTAAGGGACTGCTTAGTTTCTAAAAATTTTTACCCAAAAACATCATATCGAATCTTTAAATATCTAAATGGAGTATTAAACGTAGATAAAACAAAAAACTAATTACACAGTTATGTAAGAAATCGTGAGACGAATTTTTTGAGCCTAATTAGTACGTGATTAGCCATAAGTGCTACAGTAACCAATATGCGCTAATGATGGATTAATTAAGCTCAAAAGATTCGTCCCGCGGTTTCCAAGCAGAATCTGAAATTTGTTTTGTAATTAAACTATATTTAATACTTTAAATCTGTGTTTAAATTTTTGACGTGATATTTCTGCAAAATCTTTTTGCAATCTAAACAAGGCCTAAATAATATGGCAGGTCGGTGCCTGTGCTGCTGTGCACAGGTGGAAAAGACTAGAGCTCGTCTTTTCGTTTATGTTAATTTTAAATTTAGAGTTAATTTTAAGTTTTTTATTGAAGTTTATTTTTTAGCTTATTTTTTTCACTAATAATATGTATATAAAGTTTTATTTATAAATTATTTTTTGTTTTTAAATATATCGTTTGGTTTTTTTATAAAAAATCTAAACAATTACTTAATCACCACTGTGCTTTTTACACTGTACATTCACATGAATATTCCTCTAGAAGAACAGTATTTTAAAAAGCATCCTTATTGAGGGTGTTTTGCAAATAACCGGGAAATCAGCCGTACAGACTTAGAAGAGAAACTTATCTCTAAACGAGAGAATTCGTCCCTCGAAACGAGAGAATTCCACGGAAACTTTAAAGGAAGGTATTTTGTCACTCAAATTTGAGGCTAGCTTGTTGGAAAAGATTGGTTTTTACATGATATTCGTGTAAATTAGTTTAGTTCCCATCAAAATTCGTTCTTTCCAAATGAGGCACAGGTTCCCTCTCCCACTTTCGACCATCTTCTGTAATTAGGAATCTAGGATAAGAAAAGTATCATAAGTCGGTCGTATCCATCCCTTTCAGAAACAAGTCACAACTGTACACATACATACCTACCAGTTATTCTGCAGCAGTGTCAAACATTGGGGCGATAACCGAACGAAATATTTGTAAACAAAAAATATTTTATAAATAAAATTTCTATATTCGTGTTTTATCGATCTAAAGGTCAAGACTGAAAAATAACTATGATAGAAAACTCTAAAATCACCTCCAAATTTAAAGTTAAAATTTAAATTTTAGTTTATAAACATAAACACAGTCACAAGTTAAAAGATGAGGGTGATTATCTTTTGTATGATCCACGTGTATTGTCTAGGTGTGTAATCGAGCAAACAATGAGAGCTACTCTTTGCAGTTTCATCACGCCCAGGAATTTATGCATTAATGTTTGTACCTAAGCATGGCCCTACTCCAGTCATACAAAAAGGAAAAATCATGCAGTCTGGAAGACTAAGACATGCAGTATTCGATGGGTCAATGTCATGCTAATCACTAACATCACTTAGATACAAAGACCGGTCGCCTACCCAATTTGCAGTGTTTCCTGTGTCCATAGTGGAAAAACTAGTCTAGAAATGATCAGCACATACGACAAACTCCAACTAGTCATCAGTGCAGGAGTTCGTGTTCTTTACACCGGTTCTCTACATTGGTAATTTGGAACTGGCACAAGAATCTAGCAAGTACTGTATGTCTGTATATGCCTCTTACCACCTTCTGAACGGTGTAGTCTTCAGCCAATTTGACTCAGTTTACACAAACAGGATGCATGGGAACAGTTACAGATATAAAGTGCAAACGGTGCCATATGGTTATAATGATATCAGTGTTCTCCTCTAGTCTTCTGTTTCAACCGTTGTACTCTTTTCCGGTGGCATCGGCCTTGCCTGTGCTGCTCCCACTCATGCGCCCCACGAAGGACCCGGTTATCGCAAGCCTGTAAAAAATAAAAGCAGGGAAGGCAAGAGTTCATCAGATTGATTGCTCTCCTGCCAACAAAACATGTGGCAAAACGCACAAATGCTAATACGGGTATCAACATTTGCTTCCTTGTAAGAAGCACAAAATCCTCCCAATTACCTCACAAACGTACTGAATCCACAACTCTCTTGAAGACATCTTAGAGCTTCCAGTTACATTAGAACGATCACTGCTTGCCAAAGTTGTATCATTAGACAAAAAACCTCTAACAATATCCACGCAAGGTTTCACAACTTTCTTGTTCCATGAGTCAGCAGTGGCACCTAAAAATATGCATGACATATTGACATGTTGATCAAACTGAAATCATGAAAACTTTATTATAGAAAATTAGAAATGCAGACAGCCTTACTATTGAAAGCTTCTGTTGCATCAACATGATGCAAATTCCACTCAAAATCTTTATTCAACCGATGTAGCCTTCGTCTCTAAAAAAAAGGCAAGAATATAAAAAACACACAATATACAATTATTTACTTTAAAAGAAGTTTTGAGATTACTTGACGTCGAACAAGTTTACGCGTGTTTGCTTTTAGCTGTGAGACTGCTTCGTCCAATAAGCTCTTCAGATTATCATCATGGATACCTGCCATAGTTGTACATGAATCCATCTTTATCTCACCGGTATCTTTTCTTGTAAGATAAAATCTGAAGAGCTCATCAAATTCACGAACACCAATGGCCTGCCGCAGCCCTTGGGTATAAGTGGCCTCTCGATCATATATGTTGCACACTTCATCTAGCAAGCCATCATCAATCATGCAGTTGACCCTTTCACTTACATAACGATCCAGAACTTGAAGATCAGCATCTACCCACAAGAAACAACAGTCAAATCTGGAGTTACTAGGTCGACCCCACCTCTGTCCTGACAACAAATGTTCCCATTAGGACATTTAAAGTTCACAGGAGGTCTAGCTTGCACAGGGAAAAAATGTGCTGCAGCCTGCAGGCATGATAATATGCACAAAGTCCTTGCACATTTCACATGGACTACAGAGTCTATAAACAGCACCAAGTCAGAATAAAGAAACTAAAGGAAATTGAAATTTTCCTCACCTCTGTGGCTTCCCCTTGGAAAAGATCACTAGGTAGGGCGCCTGTGGATTCATACAACTCAAGGTACCGTTTTATCTGGGAAATACAGTAAAACGCGCAAAACAGGATAACCAAATAAGGCACATGGGGCAACGCCACAAGGAAAATGCACCTGCTACCAAAGAAACCTAACTGTTTAAGGTCCAACAGTGCAACACCCTTACTTTTCGATGGTTGTTCGGGTGGATCCTTTGGGCTGCAACAGGATCGATGATCTTCAAATGCTCATACAGACTGGCTTCATCATCATTATCAAGGCCTGATTAGCATGTTTAGTCCGTGCTTAACAAGTGAAACACCAATTGGACACAACCATCGATCTAGATTTATAGACATGCTAACAACAAGAAACATGTGCAGAGATTTCATTGTTCACCTATCTCATCTAGATGTTCACTAAAAGTGCAGCCCTCAATATCCTGTGTCATATCATCGAAGAGGAATGGGCTAACAAGAGTCTATAATAAGGGTTAAAAGGACAAAGATCAGATATAGTCTAGTAATTCATAAGAAACAGCCTACAATAGGCATGCACCGAAATATGAACCTGGATGTAGAAGTTTGTACCACCGACAATAACAGGGAGGCCACCACGATCAAAAATTCCTTCTATGATCTGTGACCACACTCACAAACACCAAGTAATAATCAGTAAACCTGGCACACTAGGAGCACTGAAAGCTGTAGCAGCAACATCATAGGCTCACCGGGACAGCATGGTCACGGAAATCGCGGCAAGTGAACTCCACGGAGGAGTCGATTACGCTAAGGAGATGGTGAGGAACGCCTGGAAACCCGGCAAAATTAGCGCCGTTGAGCTCGATCCGAAGCGGGTTTGGTCCAAAAGAAAAAAAAAAAAAGGAGAGGTGAATCCTGCAGGGGGACAGGGGAGATACCGTTCTGCTCGTGGAGGGGGATCTTGTTGGTGAGGACGTCGAGGCCGCGGTAGACCTGCATGGAGTCGGCGCTGACCACCTCGACGCCGGCGAAGTGGGCCGCGAGGTCGACGGCCAGCCGCGACTTGCCTGCGCCGGTCGCGCCCATCACCACCACCACCTTCCTCCGCCCCGTCTCCGTCGGCGCCGGAGACTGGGAGGCCTCCTCAGCGGCGCCGGGGTCAGCGTTCGAGTGCGGGGCGGCAGAGGCGGCGAGGTGGGCCATCCCGGTGTGGCTCGCCTTCGCGTAGATGGGGATGGCCGGCGGCGGGTGGTGTGCGCCGCCGCCGTCCCCGCGCGAGAGAGGAGGTAATGCTCTCTTCGCTGTGGGCCTCGCGATTTGGGCCTTGGGCTGGGCTGCTAAGATTGTTCTTTTTCATTTCTCTTCTTTCTTTTTTTTTTTAATATAAGTTGGTAGTTCTATTTCTCACTAGAGAAAAAATGAAGACAAGGGGAATCGAAATCTCAAATGTACAAGAAACCAGCGTATTCTACATGAGTAAAAAAACAATACCCTCATAAATCCAGGTGGTATTCCACAGAATGACACAAGCATCCGGTATACGAGTACAACATAATGGTAGAGATTACTACAGTATTAGAGTCTTTCTTTCACTATGGTGGTTCTGAGCTGTCTGCTGCTCCATTCTAACACTATGGTCTCCTTGTGTACTCGTTTTGAGGATCCTTCACTGGGAAGATCGAAACAAGACCTCGCCGACTTGCATCTACTCATCCTTACGGCTCTAATCATCTTCCCCACCGGGTTCTTCAAATCAATAAAAATGAATTAGCATTTTTATCCAGTTATAATTATTGACCAACTCGGCAAATCTTTGGAATACTCACATTTGGGCTATCATAGCCTTCTTCAGAAGCATCACAGAGATCCAACGCCAGCTTTCTTAGTAGTGGTAGCTGAAATAAACACCAAACTCAGTTGCATTGCACCTATGACCTATATTATAAATAAGATGGGTACCTCTGAGATGGCATCGGTTATGATGGTTCTTCCAATACCTTTACCCTGTAACGAACAAAGTCTCAGAAACATCTTAAACAGCATACAATTTAAACATCTTCAACAAAGCTTGTCAACGGAAATAGTTGCGCACTGGAAGCATTTAGTGTTCATTCTTGTTTCTTGTCATGCACAAGGGTTTCTCCCTTTGTAAGGGAAAGATCGAGCACAGAGCTTACTGCTATACCATCCTGAATCTACACAATGTATGATGTAGAGAACTGCACGGTCAGAATTATAGTACAATTGGTAAATTATTTCAAATCATGTACCACTGTAAATTCGGAGTACTAAATAGTGGCATTAACCAGAATAACTACAAACAACCAACTGATGATCCTATTAAAATAAATTCCAGGTGTATAGACAATTTGTCTTGGATCTAATTTATGACGATGACTTGTCAAGTATATGGCATGGAATGCCGTTCTGATGAAAAACAAAAATCATGATGCCAATGAAGCATGAAGCAGGATTTGCTGCAAGTTTATTGCAATAGCATGCATATATATAAAGGTGAAACACCATGATCAAAGGATTGTTTTGGTAGCAGCACCAAGTCATAGGCCTAAAAACCTTTCGGTGAAGAGCAGCAAGTTGCTACCATCCTTTAATGTAATTCATTGTTCCAAAAACACTTTATTTGTCCAAGAGAATTGCTTACACTTACACAAACACAATAATATACAAAACATTCAGGTTTGTGGGTTTTTAGATCATATCAATTATCCAAAACACATGGCTACACCATTTTTCATGCTCACCGTGTGCCGAAGTAAGAGATCTTCCAAAGCTTTACAGTTTAAAATTGAAGAAACCCCATCAAGCGTTATCTGTCCACATTCCTGTAAATCAAACAAATCTACACATAAGTGATGAGGTTTAGAGTATGCTAATAATTTCAACTGTAGATTGGAGCTTTCAAAACATTGAATACCTACCCTAAAAAATGTATCATCATGGTTTCAAGAAATATGAACTACAGTTATACAGGCTTGCTGATGCATAAATGGACAAGATATCTTTTAGTTTTGTCAGAAGTTTCTAACTATTTAAGAGGGTAGCTACAGAGATATAGCACTGAAACCTTGAGATTTGACTTAAAATAGAAGCTACAAACATAAAGATAATTTTTAACCAAAGCTCCTATGCAAAACATTGCAGACCTCAAGGTGTAAACAAGTCAAATTTGGCCACCCAGACGATATTAACTCCTGAGAGCCTGTTGATAACAAAAAGACCCAAATTAACAACATCATGATTGGTCCACTCCACACACTGAATTTCAAAGTAGAACTTACTGGAGTCAAGGAGTTGGCAACCAGACAGTGAAAGTTCAACTAAATTGTAGTTCTGTATAAGGACTGCCAAGTCATCATTTGTCATCCATGGAGTAATCCGCTCAAGCCTTAAGATTCTTAGAGCCGGTGCCTTCGTTTGAAAGCTAAATGAAGTTAAATTGCCAAGACAAGAGTAAAGGCAAAGCACCCGAAGCTTCATTGAGGATTCCAACAGATTTCTTACAACTTTGTCAGAGATCATCTGGTATGTACATCATCCAGTTATTAATGAGTTAAGGCACAAGTAGTTTTATTATTGAACGAAAAGTGGAGACCTGAGCCAGAGACACACCTGAAACCTAAGAACCAAAGACTCAAGGGAAGGGCAAATCTCAGGAAGAGCACACAATATATTCTCTCCTAATGTTGTGCCGAGGCCAATAGTCATTTTTCTTACTTTACTTAAAGAAGGGATAAGGGCTGTAACTCGAATAGGGCAAAATGCCCACCCCATTTCAACATCCTCCAAGCAGCAATTACTGGTTATTTCTTGTGTAAAATCTCCGTAAATATTACCACTCATTAAATCTACTTCACCATGTTCAACCAACAGGTTACGGCATCCAGCTGCTCTCAGACATCTCAAATTAGAACTTCTTCGTATAACTGGTGCTAATGATACCATAGAAACCTGGAATTTTAACGCGAGGAAAATTTTTCAAGATTACATATGTATCAAAACACAGCATAGTAATGGCTCTGTTGTGGCATAATGATGATAAAAAGCAATGAACATGAACTATGACTGCAGTCACTGCACTACTGTAGTCTGTCCTTTGCAGCCAAGAAAATAGAAAAGATGATAACTCTTGTTCATATACAAGACGGATCATTGCATATAATTCTATTTAATGTCAGACTAGTAGAGCTTGGTTTGCGTTGATCATCAAAACATTGCAGAGCATGTTTCATAATTCAATATTGTAGATCGCTGAAAGCTACAGACAGAAAAATCACAATCCATAGCACAGTATGTGTTATCCTTAGCTAAGCTAACCATAAAAACATTGCTTATCTATAGTCTCACCAGGCTGAGCAAACTCACTAGAAGTCACAGTCTAAGCATTTCTTCAACTACCCAATTGCAGTATTTGATCCTTTTAAAGTTCAAAAATGAAGAATAAACGTGTAACATCATAAGTACTTTGGTTTAAAGAATAGAAAAAAACATTTGATATACAAAAAGGGTGACACATAAGCATATAAGTATATAACTCGAGAAAAAAAAAACATACCATGGTCTCAGAAATATCAAGATACTCAAGTGAGGAGCCAACAAAGTTGCAGAGAGTGTCATCGGTAAGTGATGTCTCCCTTAAAGATAAGAGGTTTGTGTATTCACATTACTCATTAGCTGAGACATAGCAGCATAACCAATACCTGCAGAGTGCAGACAGTATAAAGTTATATACCCTAATGGAGAGTAAGTGAACATAAAGTAATAAGGTTACTTCAACTGTCCTAGGAAGTTATGATCTTCTTAGCTGTAGAGAAAACTTATATATGAAACAGAAGCTATGTTTACCTTGGCATCCATCCAGGTGCAATTCTTGCATGCCAAATGCCATTACATGACTACATTCATCCTTGCTGTCCAGAGGATTGGTAGTGCATAGCATTTGGATTGACTGATTTCCAAAAGAAGTATAAGAAAGAACCATCGAATGAATCTTCATACACTTAAGTAATAATTTAGATATGCCGTCATCTGTCAATAGGGTGCAATTTTTAATGTTTATATAACAAAGAGAGTTTTTCAGAATGGATATCTTCAGCAAGTCGGCATCTGCATACACACATAAAAAATGAACAAATTCAGTTACAAGATTTCTTATAATCATATCCATAACTATAAAGTAAAAAATAGTAAGGATAGAACATAGTTCCAACCATTGATATCATTTCTGCCTTCCAATATCAATTTTGATATATTTGAGAAATATGAGTTCATTGTGGTATCACACGATGGATCTTGTACGTAACATCTTGTGAGCTTTGGCTTCATTACACCTCGTACTTCAAATCTGGAAGAGATAACTGAATGCTTTTGTGATATAATGCCCGTATCAATAGTAAAATCAATTTCATTAATCCATGGACATGTCAGTAACAGATATAACAAATCTTCGAACTGAAATAGCAAACAAAAGGAAGCTTTGAATATCTGCAGTTCTGGAAATGCCAATTTCAACCAGTCAATCGCAGCTCTAAAATGTACATTTGGACATTTTGAGAGATCCAGCATGTGTACATTTCCAAATGATGAGGTTTTAACAGCCTTCTCCAACTCATTGTAAAGGATGATATTTCGGTAATCAGCTTGGGAACATGAACTTTCTATCCTTATCTTAAATGAGGCATCCAGAATAGTGGAGAGCACTGATATGTACAAGATTTCAGTAGTTATTTGTGGACATCCAGAAAGCACTATTTTCTGCAAAACAAAACCTTCATCTGTCAGAAGTGCAACAAAGTGCATGATCTAGTGATTTGTCGTAAGAAAAGAATATCTGAGAGCACAAGATGGTTGTAAAAAGATTTATTGAACCTAAAAACACATTGTAGGTTTCATAAGAAGATGTTTACATACAAAGTAAAGCATAATTTACCTATTTTTCCAACACTTGATCAAATAAAAGCAAAATGTAGTTATCCGAACAAGGTATACATGAAATGATTGCGGAAAGTTTATGTATGGTGTGCTCACTAAAAAAGTATTACATTTTTACGAAGCATCAAAAACAAAAGGAATTCTAGACAACTACATATAGCAACTGCATTGTTACAACAGAGGTGGATTCAAATCAGAACCTTAGAATAGTCTGTAATTCGAACACAATAACTCGCCAAGTCATCATCAGCAATTGCATTCAATACTGTTTGCACACTATCCTTGAGCAGATTGAGAAGCCTATTCTCTACCTTGCTTCCGAACTCTGCCCAGTTTCTCTTTGTTCCTTCACGAATCAAAAAGCATGAATGACGTATGGACATAGCAAAAAAATCAAATGTGAGAACTGCATAATATAATGTATTACGACAATTAAAAGATCCTGATCAAGGGATCATACCTGCTGCAAATTCCAAAGGTAAGAGGCATATCCTCACCTACAGGACAAGGTTTTTAAAAAATAGATAGACTTAAATTTGTGTAGCCTATTCAATGAAGTGGTATATTACAGAAAATATACAAAAATGAAGTCCACAAACATAGAGGTAACAAATATATGATTGTATAAGTCATGTAACATTGTATAGATAGGTGGCAGAGAGGTGTACCTTATTAAGAAGGTACAACTCGCCATCTACTGAGTTGGGAAGTAGTTCTTCACAGCATTGCCTGTTTTCAGAAATCCAGCATAAAATTGCTTCACACAGTTGTTTTTCACTGGACAAGGTCAGTAAATCATTTTCAGCATCGAGATGAAAGCACAGCAATTTGATTGTGTAAATACACGGAGATTTAAACAAACCTATCCACAGTCAGATGTGGGCACTCGATTGTAGAATATAACAAATCATAAGGCATTTTAACAAACGACCTCCTAGAGATAACCTGAACCTGTATGGGATTCACCCAGTGGTAATTATAAATGACTTTTGTGTCAAAGAAAGGGAATCCAATATGCAGATGTATTCAACTGGTAAGTTGGCCTATCATCAATTTAACATCACAAGTTTTTTTTTATGAGAACATAATAAGTTCAAACAGAGAAATTTCTTTAAAGCAATGTCCAAACAAGCAAGGCACATTTTATTTAATTATTGGAATAACGGGACAAGATGGTCTAAAACCCCGTGAGGCCATAACAAAGGACAGGGTTCTGGTAACAAACAGAAAATCTTCATTTTCTCCCGAAAAGGTAAAAAATCAGTGAGCTTTTCCTATAAATCTAGACAAACCATTTGCTTCAATCAAACCAGTAATCATCATTCATGAATGCTAACACACGTTTGCTCACCAATCATAAATAGTGCACATGAAAATTCATCCAGCCCTACAGTTTCCTAGAACATTCCGATCTGAGTGTGAGATATTAGGCAAGAAAAATGGTTCATGTGAGTCGATATTCCTATCTGAGAATGTTCTAGAATCTCCAAAAGGAACAGGTGTGAAACAAAACTAACTGCTTGCAGAATCAGTAACACATGAACTTCTCAAACTAAAGGAAGACATCGTTAGGAAACAAATTGCTCTGATACTATGCAGAAAGGTATGGCATGGCAGAAATGCAACTAGTATATTGTACCTACAAAATTCTGGGCTAAATATCTTGGGCATATATCTTGGACATAAGTAATCCCTGCAACCATATACAAATGCCAACAAGGATTAGATCTTTGAAAAGATTTTCTTAGGCAAACGTGGAAAACCATTAGAACAGCATCAGCAACAAAAGATGGCTCACCATGCTCTTGACCAAAGTACCATATCTCAATTAAGAAATCTAATGGGACCAATAGCGAGGAATTTTGAGAGCTCATGGTTCGGAACCACCTTTCACACTCTGTTAGAAGATTCTCAACAGCCAGAAACAAACCACCCTGAAAAGACAGGTGCATCCTAGATTCAGCATCGAGTATCACAGACCATAAACCAAAGGTAATAGCAGTATAGCACTAGCCTCAAATTATAAAGGTGCACACCCATCAGAAGCTTTAAGCTCAAATCCACTTAAACAACAGTTCATGGAAGCAGAAATGCATGGCGTTTTTATTCACAATTGACAGAACACAAAATTTACAAAACATGTATATCTAATCTCTCTCTCTCTCTCTCTCTCTCAAAACGAAGCATGTACTCAATCTGAGTTAACTGACCAAGTAATTGTTTTGATTAGCCACTGTGGTTTCTATGGACACATCTGCCGGGCAACAATTGCTGCACTATAACATAGAAAAGCTAACCCAGTTTCCTTTAATACTGAATACCTCCATTAGCGGGAGAAAGGTGTGGTGTGTAATCGTGATACTCCCGGAAGGCTCAGACAGATAAAGCAGGACTTGCACGGCCGCCTCGAGGTTGCAACTGATCTGCACGTGCTCTCTCCCCGATTCACTGCGCGCGCAGGAGCCACGGGAAAATGTCAGCCAATTACTTAGGAATTTTCTGCTAGTTTTAGAGAGTAATAGATCGATCGCGTCGGGGGTGATTACTGACCTGAAGCTGCCGCCGAGGAGGGCGCGGAAGTAGGAGGAGCTCTCGATTAGCCTGGTGTGAATTTACGCGGAGCGGGGTTAGAGCAAGCGGCTCGTTGGCCGATGAATCGGAGAAGAGGGCGGGCGCGGTGGGGCTTGCCTGGTGCGGTCGGCGCGAACCGAGATGGTAGGGAACGGGAGCGGTTCTAGGCTGGCGAGGTCACAGACGGCGACGGGAGGCGGAGGCGAGGTGTCGGCTTCCCCGGTGAAGGACGTGTCGGTGATCTCCAGGACAACCACGTCGGCGGCGGCGTCTTCTCCGCCGCCGGCGAACGACGCGTCGCCGCGCATCGTGCTCGCGTAGGCGACTGATTTTTTTTTGAGTAAATTTCACTTTGGACTGCTTTTTTCACCGATGTTTAC
Organism: Oryza brachyantha; assembly: GCF_000231095.2. NCBI lineage: Eukaryota > Viridiplantae > Streptophyta > Magnoliopsida > Poales > Poaceae > Oryza > Oryza brachyantha. The sequence goes on along the minus strand of NC_023163.2, from coordinate 33,152,210 downwards.
CGGCGCTAAATAAAGCTTTTCACTTAACACCATATAGGTTTGCATTGTATTACGCTTTGGACTAGAGTTAGGGATCCAGGATTTGGATGAAACGATACCTTTGGCTCATAATATCAGCAGACAACATAACCTTCTTTTCCGGCACCAAACATCTCTGCACATTCGATCTCTGCCTAACCTTTGAAAGTCGGTTAACTTTCAATAGAAAGGCATCATCGCCAAGCCTTTTGCCTAGGATCACAAGCAAGCACGAGCTAGCAATCTTCCTGGTCATGTTCTTATGTTGATGACAGTATGACTCGGTGTTGTAGTTACTAACATCTCTGCATATTCGACCTCATCCATTGCCGCTGTAACATTTTTGTGTCCACGGTCCAGTCGTTGCCAACGCAGTTATCACCATATCAGCAACAATGACAGCACAAGTTCTTCGTTTCCCTTCCTTTGCCAGTGCGGGAAAGTTAGACCTTGAGCTCAAAACACAACGATGCTGCCGACAATGCTCGAGGAGGTTGAGGCATAGCGCAGCACCGACGAAGGTTGAGGTCGATCGAGCACGTCGCCAGCAGAGGCTAACCTCGAACACACCGACGTTGTCTACAACAACCAACGGTATAGAGAAGGTATGGAGAAGAGAAGAAAAGTTACAACATAATCATCCATTCTGGTGCCGGAGAAGAAGGTTATATATGTTGCCTGCTAATATTATGGGCCCAAAGACGTCATTTCACCCAAATCCCTAACCCTAGTCTAAAGTGCAATACAATGCAAACTTCTATGGTGTTAAGTGAAAATCTTGATTTAGCCCCGCTACATTATGAAACATTGGTGAAAAAAAATCCAATGTGAAGTTTACTCTTTTTTTTTCTTTTTTTTGGGGAAGATGCAGGCTGGAATTGGAGACATGAAAAAGGCCTATGTGAACTCTATATTGGGCCTCATTTTGGTTGGGCCTTCCACGTGTAGCATTAGCACTCACGTTGTGTTTCTTTTTTCCGTAGTAGCATTAGCATTCACGCAAATGTATACTTTTAGTTACTCCACTTTATTTACAGCTTACTTAACTTAATTTGGTAGTAATAGAGTTGACGCAGAAATGTCACGTATGAATTGTCCACGACTTGAAGTTTAACACAAGTTATTTAGCTTATATTCATCAGGCAGACAGACAAAAAAAAAGTAATGGAACAAAGTTATATATGTGATACATTTTTTTCTCAAAACAAATGAAAGATCTTATTATTCTTCAATCGAAGGAGCTCCTTAATTATAAAATTAATTAATGCACGCGAGTGAATGAGACTTAATTAATTATTTCTTGCTTAACGTGGTGCATGCATGGCGTAGTATGTATGTATGTAAGATTCTATAACGATTTATTTATTGCTTGGTCGCAGGAGATGATCGATCGACGATTTACGAGGCAAAACCGACGGCAACATGGTCTCCGGCGGCGGCGGCGGCGGCGGAGGTGCGGCGGTGGAACCTGGAGACGGCGCAGTCCGGCGAGAAGAGGCCCGACGAGCGGTACTTGTCGGCGCCGCCCATGATGGGCATCTTGGCCGTGATGTTGAGCCTGTTGGCGTAGGTGGGGCGGTAGGTCTGGCCGAGCACGCCGTCGACGGCGTCGGTGAGGGCGTGGAACTTGTAGCCGAGGTCAAGGTGCACGAGGCTGTCCTTGCCGGTCTTGCCGTAGTGGTGGATCCTGGAGTCCTCGTCGGTGATGGGCACGGCGTTGGCGGTGATGGTGAAGACGCCGGCGAGCTCGACGGTGACGGCGTTGACGGTGTCGGTGCGGGAGACGGAGAGGGCCGGCAGGGCCCTGGACACCCACTGGGCGCCCCTGGCGGCGTCGACGTTGACGGGCTCGCCGTCGAAGGTGATCTGGACGTGGTCCTCCTCGTCGTCCCACTCGGCGGCCTTGCGCGCGCCGATGTAGAGGCGGTGGTCGCCGAAGCTGATGCCCAGCGCCTGGATCCATGTGAAGTCCCGCTTCATGGCCGAGTTGCGGTTGCCGATGAAGTGCGCGTTGATGTGCAGGTCGGCGTCGGTGACGATGCAGAAGTCCTGCTCCTTCTTGCCGTGGAAGTAGAACGTGTTGCCGTCGGCGCCGGTGAACCGTGGGTCGCCGCACGACGTGCCCGGGAACAGATCGCACACTGCATACAACATACAGAACAATCAAAACCACGCCATGGCCGCCATTAACGGAAGAATCGAGAAGCTAGCTAAGGAAGAGAGAGATCGATGAGCGTACTGCAGAAGGTGAGGCAGTAGGAGCAGGCGACGAGGCACTTGTTGGGGCAGGTGGAAGGGCAGGTGACGACGCAGGGCCTTCTGCCGGTGTTGGTGCAGGTGACCTGGTAGTCGCGCTTGTGGCGGGGGCTGAAGGTGATGGTCGTCAGCGGCGTACCACGCGGGACCTTGCCCCGCGTCCCGGGCTTCGGCCTCGGCGCCACCAGACGCGTGGGAGGAGGCGTCGCCGCGGAGGCCGCGATGACGGCGCCGCAGCACGACAGCGCAAGCGCCACCGCCACTACCTGCACAAGAGCCATCCCGATGGATGGTTTGCTTTGGCTAGCGAGCGAGCTAGCTGATCGATCGGCCGTCGATGGAGTTGACGACGATGGGTGGTGGTGGTGGGTGAATGTGCATGGGCGGGCTAGGGTTCTTATTATATACTACTATGGGAGCTAGATCGAGGAAGACGACGCCGGCCTGGGCTTAATTGGAGGTCAAGTGCCTTCACTGGGAAGTGGCGTAGGCCAACACAAAGTGACACTACATATGCATGTATGGCACGTTTGCTACTATCCGGTAATTGCCGGACCTAAGCTCGTACTCTCTCCGTCTTTGTATTATAAAACTATCTGAGCTTGTCTTGATTTATTAATATATCAATATATATGTTTTATATATATGTACATCTAGATTTATTAGCATATATATAATTTAGGTAGAGCTATATAATCTTAGAATATGAAAGATAAAGAATAACGGGTAGCACAAGGTTGATCGGCTCGTGAGTATTTTAACATTGGTTCTACTTTAAGGTGATGTTTGGAGGCTAAAACTTTTTTTCAGTTTATTTATAGTTTTATATTTTTGGTGGTGGTCGTAGAGTTTACAAGCTACTCGTACGTACTACGTACATGCGTAGTGGGAGTCGGTAACAATGAATTGAAGTCCCCAAAGTGCATGTTAGCAGGTCTGAGGAAAGTGCATGTTACCGACCCATCCTTGAATTCAGCTGTACGCAAATATGCATCTCAGGGAACGTCCTTAGATAGCTAGATTGCGTCGTTGACCTACATATAAATTTATTAAAAAGTTGTAATTCCAATACAGTATATTATTATAAATAAATACTAGTACAGTAGTGCCAGCTAGGCGTCAAGTCAAGTCGCTGCAAAAGCCGGCCAAACCGCATCAGGTCTAGGCACTGACCGTGCGTATGGGCTGGGCTGCACATCCATTCCTTCCTTCCATTATTTCAGAGAAAATGTGGATGGGCCGTGATCCACCAGGCCCACTGCTCTCGAACAAATTAATACCCCCCACATCAATATTTTGCCGTGTTGGTTATGTAACTTTTATATACACTTAGCATGCATGGGCAATCAGAGTATCCAACGGCAACTACAGATAGTAACATGTCAGTGTCCTGTGACTTGTTCATCTACTAGTAGGTATCAGTCCAATGTCAATCTGTATTTTTCTCTTGACGTACTGCTCGTACCACAACGGTTTTCCCCTCTGAAAGAAAGAAAACGAGCATCAGTCGAGCAAAAAAAAAAGTTTTCAAAACAAGTATATATGCTGTGATCTTTAACTAGCTTACTACAATTTGATTACCAACTCCATGGGTGAATTTCCGGATTATTGGATGGCTAAAGATTTACAACATCTGGATATTTTAAATTAATGATCCATGATATCATCGTAATATAGCTCAATAATCGATATTAAAATAATTATAAAGAGAAACAAATAGCGATAAGTCTAAACACCCGCGCAAACACATTTTCTCATATAAAAGCTTTATATATTCAGATTTTCCATATATAAAATTTTTATTGTATAATATTTATAAATATATTTTTCTAATACAATATTTTTTGAATAGATAATTTACATATTAAATTTGATTATATATATATATATATAGTTTCTATGTATAAAACCAAAACATTGTACCCATAAACATAAAATATAAAAAAAATCACATATAAACTTTCTAAGATATGCATAACCGTTTGTGCGGGTTAATGGGCGTGTGTGCGTTCCCCATCAGACCGAACCAACAACAGTGTTTTGATGGATATATTGAGGAAGCACTATACCTGGTTTTTATACATCCGATCGGTCTCATAGTTAGTAATTCCATTGTGGGAATATGGACGACATGTTTGAAATTTTGTTTTGAAATTCTTTACATTTTGGAAATGTCGGTCCCCCGGCGCGAAACAGTTGCAGCTCAATTGAGATTTGAGCGGCCGTGGCTCCAATCAAACGCCTTATAATCTCCAAGGTGTGCCTCAATTCAGCGCTTCTATTCAGAAATAGAGTATAGTGTTTGTATTTTTATCTCGTGTGTGTGTGAGTAGCAAATTAGGGACCCGCGCATTAATTAATCCACAAATGTGTTATTACAGGACACATTTTCGTATCCATTAATCCTTTATTTCTTTTGCAATATAAATTACACAAACTTGTCGAAGCAGTTTAACTGGCCGTGGCAGTGACCATGGAGATGCCGGCACGGCGGCCGAACCTGGCGACGGTGCAGTCGGTCGAGAAGATGTCAGAGACGACGTAGCTGGGTGCGCCGCCCATGACCGGCATGCTGGCGCTGACGCTGAGCTTGTTGACGTAGTCGGAGCGGTAGGTCTGGCCGAGGACGCCATGGACGTCGTCGGAGAGGTCGTAGAACTTGAAGCCGAGGTCGAGGTGCGCGAGGCTGTCCTCCTCGGTGACGCCGTAGTTGTGGACGCGCGAGTCCTGCTCCGTGACGGGCACCACGTTGGCCATGATGTCGAACACGCCGGCGAGCTGCACCCTCACGCCGTTGGTCGCGGCGGTCCTGGTGACGGTCAGGCCGGGCACGGCGGCGGACTCCCAGCGCGCGCCGAGCTGCGCGGGGACGTCGACGGGCGCGCCGTCGAAGGCGAGCTCGAGGCGGTCGACGTCGTTGCTCCACTTGGCCGTCTTCTTGGCGCCCATGTAGAGGCGGTGGTCGGCGAAGCGGATGCCGAGGGCCTGGATCCAGGTGAAGTCGCGGCTCATGGTGGGGTTGCGCTTGCCGATGAAGTGCGCGTTGATGTGGAGGTCGGCGTCGGAGACGACGCAGAAGTCCTGGTCCTTCTTACCGTGGAAGTAGAAGTTGTTGCCGTCGCCGCCGGTGAAGCGCGGGTCGCCGCACGACACGCCGGGGTAGAAGTCGCACACTACACAGCAGCACAAACATTACGTGCTCCCGAATTCCGAACGCACGAAACGATCAATCAATTGCACCATGGCCCTGCGTGCTTACTGCAGAAGGTCTTGCAGCTGGGGCACATGACGATGCACTGGTTAGGGCAGCGCTTGTCGCACTTGGCCATGCAGCCCTTCTTCTTGCCCTTGGTGTCCGCGCACGACAGGGAGAGCTCCTGGTCCCTCTTGCCCAAGCCAGGCCTACCCGGGTTGATCATGCGAAACCTGGGCGGCAGCCTGTGCTGCGGCGGCGGCGGCGGCGCCTTCGCGGCCTCGGAGACGGCGGCGCAGCACACCACCACCACCAACAAGAGGGCCACGGCGACAGCCATGTGTGTCCTCGCCATACCTCCCCGTAGCCAACGGTCAGCGTCCGTGTGTCTGGCTAAAGTTGGCTACTGATCGCCGACCGGTGGTGAGGAAGACGGACGGACATTGGAGGTATTGGCGCCTATTATATAGGCCGGCACGGCGCGCGGCCGGGAAGGGAGCCAGCCAGCCAGCCGGCCGGCCGGCGCGCGTGGTGGTGACGCGAGCGGCGCGGCGAAGGCAACGCGCGAGATGATCTGATGGCCGGCGATCGATGCGTGCGTCGTCGCTGGCTTCAGGAGAGCGCATGCTTCACGCTTGCGTCTGAATATATGCTGGCTAAGCTGCAGCCTGCCTCTGCATGAAAGCAGTTTTTTATTTCACAGGTGTATATATATCCGTTGTTTATATGTCATCTAAATAGTCATTAAAAAATATAAAAAAATTTAATAAGATATTTTAATATGAGTTATATCACTCACACACCAACATATAAGTTTAAATTCATCTTCTACAAGCTGTAGCAAAAATAACAAAAATAATTATGAATATACGTATAGTTAGTTTCAGTTTTTTTTGTTACAACTTATAGAAATTGAATTTAAACGTGCATGTTTGTGGAGTGATATAACTCATATTAATCTATCTTATCAATTTTTTTTCATATTTTTTGATAACTATTTAGATGGCATGCAAGTACACGGATATACCTTTTTGCATGTGGAGTAGTTACTTGCTCTGCTTTTCGCGCATGCCACGCCACCAGATTAACAATCCAGGTTAGCTTGTTGGCTGGTTTGCTCAACAGAAACCTCATTACAGCCGTTATGTGAAAACTACAACTAATGTAAGATTAATTTTCATAACTTGATTAGATATCTATTTTTTTCATATCACCTTAACGGTTATAAAAACTTTGAAAAAAGAATTGAGATTAATATTATATAAGTCAATTCGCATGCATGCAAGTTTAGTTTTGAATTCTACGAGTTGTAAAAACAATAAATTAAACTCATAATTAGTATGCACTCATTTATGGTTAAATTCAACCATTTATAATTTATAGAAGCCGAATTAATTATTTGGGTAATACGCGTGGAAGAAGTGGATATCGAGGAAAAACTTTTCCGGTAATTTGACCTTGCAAACAGAGATCTAAACAGAGCTCCATGCATTGAGGCACCAATATTTAGGATCACCTAAAGACAGAGATTCAGTGCAGATCAAAGTGAAGTTGACCAGGCGATGGATTAGGATTGACAAAAAGGTGCACGGCTTTCAGGCTCTTAAGCCAGCTTACCTTTTATTTTGTTGGCTAGCTGAATCAACCAATTATAGTGCATCTTAAGGAACTGAAAAAAAAAAACCGTAAAAATTATAGCCAACCTTAATCTTATAGTCAATCTATTATATGTGTTGACTATAATATAAACTTATAGCCAGTACGTTAGCTTTACTTATTAAACTTGCTCTTAGAAGAAAAAACCCGTAAAATCATGGACATTGTTAGTAATTTCTCTATAGGGTCACCGTTGACCTCTATCGATCCTGCATGGTTCTTCAGGGTGAACGCAAAGTGTCAGATTCTGAGATGCCTGACTTCACCGGCACGGCCGCCGCCGGCCAGCCGGAGCGAGCCGAAGCCGACGGCAATGTCGCCACCGGCCACTCATCACCAGCTAGCGATCCCTATAAACTGGCAACTTCTCATGTCCTGAATCCACGCAAGTTAGAACCACCACAGCTAGGTCAGAGGTTGATTGGAAGCATATATATCCGTCCATCCGTTGGATTGCCATGGATCGGCAGCTCATCGATCGGCGTCACCGAGGAGGACAGCCTCGCGCATCTCTCGACGCCCTCTCCGACGACGTGCTCGGTCAGACCTGCCGCTCAGCTCGGCGTCAGCGCCAGCATGCCGGTCATGGGCGGCGCTCCCAGCTACGTCGCCTCGGACATCTTCGCCGCCGACTGCGCCGTCGCCAGGTTCGGCCGCCGCGCCGGCATCTCCATGCATGGTCACCGCCAGGGCCAGTTAAAGTGTGTTGCCTTCAAGGCTTCAGCAAGCATATAGCCGTGCTCCGTGCATGCCTCCTGCATTATGCTATTTGGCCAAGCTTTCACGAGAGCCAGGAATAAACTTAAGTAGCAGCGAGACTAGAGCAACACAATTTGACACAAGAGTTCATCTCTTCGGCAAAAAAAAGGATTGTACCACTCATTGTTCCTGTCCAAGGACTGTTTTGTCAATCTATATATGATTAGTGACTACGGTGACAGTGATTGAAGATGTTGATTATCTTGGACCACCCAATACATAGTTCCATTTTTCATTTGTGTGTCAGTGTGTGTCGTGGAAATATATATATATATATATATATATATATATATATATATATGTGTGTGTGTGTGTGTGTGTGTGTGTGAAAATACGAAATAACCTTGCAGTGGCAAGAAAATCACTGTAGTTTTTTTAGCTGTTAAAATTGGTTTAACTCTCATCTATCTATCAATTATGTATAAAGTAATAGGAAAAAAAGCCTCCACGTTGTCTCTCATGGGCTAGAAATTACCACGTTAATCAGAGAAAAAGAGAAAAATACACGCCATTAGATCATGGTGGATCCAGATTATAACGGTATAGATTGATAACTATAAAAAATAGAAAAACAGAAATAAAATATGACCTGCAAACAGATAAGGAAAATAAATAAGAAAAAAGAAAATATAATAATGTTTTATCGGACAAGGAGTTTTTTAGGATTATGAGTTACAAACGGACTAGCACGTTTACAGGAAAGGAAAAAAAATCTGCAAATATAGAATTAGTATCGTATTTGGATTAGTGTGACGATATGTTGTGTACAATTTTTTTCGCTGGGCCATGGTGTGTACAATTGGTCTCCGATTTGAACACCAAGTACGTGCCGTGTGACACAGCAACAATAGAAAGATCTCAGATTTCTAATAAGATTAAAAAATATATTTTTTTTGGAAATCGGTCAAGAACAAAAAAAATTGTGTAAGATCGGGCAAGCAAATGTAGTATAAAACAACGTCAATAAAAACATCTCAGTCAAAAAACTCAATCATAATAGTACTCATGCCTGGACGTAGTATCACATTGGTAATTGATATATTGATAATCGAAGGAAAATAATTGATAAAAAAGATAATATTTTTTTGGAATCGCACAAGAAAAAATAAGTTTTTTTAATCGGCATTGTTGCCGTCCAACAAAAGGAAAAAAAGGTTTTTTTATCAAGCAGTCAAAAGAAAATAAGAGATAAAAGTACGAGAAAAAATACCAATCGGATAGCAATAAAATCCAGGGTTAAAATCAACCGGACAAAAGAAAATTCTGAGATTAATGCGTTGGCAAATTGCTTTGCACATTAAGCAGATCGATCGTGCACGAATGCACGAGGTAATTAATCAATCGAACATTGGAAAAAAAAGAAAAAAAATCAATCGGATAAAAGAAACAACAGCAATCAGACAGATTAGGTTCTATTATAGAATCCTGATTAACATAAGAGGAAAAAAAGAGAAAAGAACGGTTTCGTTTAATCTGACAATGAAAACCAAAGAAAGATAATATTATTTTTTAAATCAGATAAGGAAAGAAGAGATCAACTAAAAGTAAAAATAATAATAAAGAGAGTCCATGTGTAATAAAGTTTAGAAAATCTAAATCTCGGATAAAATTTTTTAAAGTAATTGTGTATGGAGCAAAGAGTCGATCTATAAATACAATTTGAAAATATATAAAATTCCAGTTAAAAAGAATTAGATTAGAAATACAACTTAAGAATTAAAAATAAAGAACAATAAAAAAAGAGTCCATGTGTAAATACAGTTTAGAAAAATTGAAATCTCGATTAAAAAATTTAAAATAATTGATATTGAGTGAAGAGACCATCTATAACTACAACTTGGAAAGATCCTAAATTTTAGTTAAATATTGGGAAAAATTAAGAGAAAAGGTCATATATAAATACAATTTAGAAGTATCTAAAATTTAAATAATAAATTAAAATATTATATAGAAAAAAGTTTATGTACCAGTACACTTTATAATACATGTAAATGAGGTTTCATGTAAAAAATATAATTTAGAAAAATTTAAATTCAAATTAACAATTAAAAAATAATTATTATCGAGATAAGAATCCCTATATAACTACAATCTATAACGATGCAGCCGCGCAATATGCGTAGGCCACCATACTAGTTCTCTTGAACCGATTAGCTCCCCATCAATCCATCTTCTATAGATGTACTACTAGGATAGTCTAGTTGGGGGCCTTGGTGACGGACTATCGTGCAAGTTTTTATTTTAAGCCATTTTAGATTTGGTTTAAGTCAAAAAAATTTAACTTTAACTGAGATCATAGAAAAATATAACAATATTCTTGATACAAAGTAAACATATTATAAAAATATATTTAATGATTTATTTGATGGGACCTAATTTGGTAAATGTTAGTACATTATATAAGTTTATCAAGTTTAAATATCTTTAACTTAGGATAAAACTAAAAGAACTTATACTATATGAAATATAATGAAATATAGAGGGGTACTAGAGTGATAACACTCGGAAACTTCTGCTCCGATCGATTAAGCCAGGGCAGAAGTATGAAAGATAGAAAAAAAAATCTACAGTTAAAGCATTTCTATATGTATTGTGCACGGTTTAAAACTTAAGCAACTTGAGAAACTTTTTTTTTCTCTCAAGGGATGACGGGGGTGGGGGGGGGGGGGGTTAAGAGTTTAGCATTTGTCCCATCGTTGAAGATATCAAATTTTACGTAGTAAACAGTGGTACCTCAAATTGTTCTTAAGTTTTTGACTCAAGACTTTGGATGCGGTTGATATGTAAATAAGCACTTTTCATAAATTTGTTTTGGGGGACTCCGGCCCATAGGAGAAGCTCTACGCAATTAGGAAGATCTGATAAATGATTACACGATGAATAGTTTTACATCGTTATGGTAGATTTATTGAGAATTACTTCAAACATTGAATTAGAATCACTATATATGAACTATTCAATTTTAAAATTATTCAAAATAGAAAATTATTAAAAAAAACTCAAAATAAGAAAGCAGAAAGTTAGTTGTACCATATTGGAATCTTAATTTAGTATTTCATTAGTTTAATTTGAAAAATCAAATTTTATCAATTTACATGCTGCAAATAACTTGGTCTCTTTTAATACACTATATCTCAGAAAGCAACCTTAAATATGTAGTTTTATATTTAAGTTTTATGAAATTTACTATATATTTAATGCTTACATGAATTTTGAAGGATTAGATTACTATTGAAAAAAATCCTATATGGTTCTTTGGAAACAATGAATGCCTCTTCCAAATTCCATTTAAATTCCTAAGAAATGTCTCAAAACAGAGAAATTTTAGAGGATTGACTATCTCTCTTTTCTAATTTTTGTGTTTTTCGTACGCTCGATCTAAACGTTTATTTCTATAGTTTTCCTTTTTCTCCGATGTATATGATTTGGTTGACCGAGCATTCTAGTTCTATATTTCTATTTCTATGTTCTAAGAATCATGCATTTTAATAAAGCCCTTAATAAATTGATATTTATGGTGTCAATAGTAATAGCCTATACAGCTTATGGATTAACGACATGATGAAAGGTAATTTCAGGTTGTTAAAATGGTTATAAGGTGCTGGAAGAGAGAGCCATCGTGGACAATTAATGAATGTTGAGTTGGAAGTTATCAAACTTTGGGGAACCACCAAACGTTTTCGCCGATCTGACGGTCAACGAGCACGTACATTCTGCTACTTGTGTGCCTGCATCGGTTATGTCATTATGTGTAGGGATGACATATTTGCTCAGCGTATCCGTGGGTATCCAGTTTGATATGGGTTTATTTTATTTAGGATTTTTTTAGCATATTTGAAAATTACCTTAAGGACTAAAAATTTTAGTGCAAAATTATGACATCTTGAAATACATTATATCTCAAGTTATTAAATTTTTAAACTGAAAAATATGGTATCTCAAGATATTTGATTCAAGGCTGATAAAGAATCTCATTTTATTGTATCGATGGACATGTTCTACCATGATTCAAAAAAATATGGACGGTAATCGAATTTTATATTTATACATGAATAGCCTATACATGATCCGATATACATATAATTGATCTTGACTTATTCCAAAAGTCTTTAACTTTTATAAAATTGTGCTAAATTGGTTGAATTTATTTTGCTTTTTTAAACTGTACGTGGTACGCTGATGATGATTTAATAAATTATTGTTATTACGTACTTACTTACATTATGTATCTATTCAGATATTACCCATGTAAAAACTATTCGACACCATCACGCGTACCCGTATCTAATGGTTATGGATACGGATACGGGTACCATATGGATACGGAGTTGTATCTACCAAAGATTGGATGGGTAAAAACGGGTATCGGATCAGTTATGAATTTCATATACCTATCCCTGATCAGACTAGCTCATTCCCATCCCTGCAGTTCTGCATTTGTGTTGCTGTTGCGTACGTTTCGTGCTCGATGGGTTTAGCTAGCGTGTGGTGCACATCAGCAGAGCAAGCGGGATCTGGTGTATATACCGGTACTCCCTCCGTTTTATAACATAAGACTTTTTAGCTTTATCTAGATTCATATATATACTAATGATTCTAGACATATATATATAAATTATATTAGAAAGTCTTACGATATAAAACAGATGAAGTAGTAATGTGATCTCAATTTGTGTGCACAGTGTGGAACTCAACTATATATGGACGGGATCAGATCACGCAGATGCAGGCGTTTGAAGCGATGCCACTGGCCGCTTTACGTACGTGCATCGATCGCGTCTCCTTGATCCTCTAATACAAATAATAAAATTGAGCAGATGCCACTCAACATAGTACACCATGCATGCATGCCCTTGTTTGCACAGCAAACGATTCTCTATTATGCTGAAAGTTTCCTTAATTTGCGCCTGAATATAATTGCACGGGAGTAGATACATTAGATTTAATTAAGCAGCAATAGAAAAAAGTTATAAACATAAAATTGGACAAGGTAAATGGTAACGTAACAAGTCACTAAACAAGTGGGAGACAACAACGAGGTGCCCGTGGCGACTTCGGGATTTTCTTAGATCTGTCGGCGAGTCTTCAAAGGTGCTCATAAGAAAGTTTGCGCCCGTGCGTTCTTAGTGGAGAGTGTGCGTGCGTTGTGAACGCCTGTACTATGTTCTCATAAAAAAACAAACATGCAAATCCAAATCCAGTATACTACCTATATCAAGAAACAACAATAACTACATAACATTATACTAGAAGTGGATTATGTGTTTGTATTTTTTTTCTAAAGTTTTTGATCGAATTTATCGTTGCATGTCTGTGTATACACTCAAATCATTCATTGTAAAAATAAATGCTACCTTTTCTCCAAAACAAAATATACAACTATTGAGATCTCACATGTAAATAATGAATGCCATTGTATGTACATGTAGAAAATTCGTCCATGTACTGCAAGCGACGTCGCCATGCATGCACGTCGCTTCACCACGACGCGCGGCGCGGCGCACCGCCCGGCTGCTCCATGCCTCCATCCCCGCCCACACTCCAGTGGCCTATAAATTGCAACCTCCTGATCAATCTATCACACCACAGCTAAGCTAGCTTCGATCTAGTAGCAACAAGCACATAGATCGATCGATCGATCGATTGGTTGCTCTGAATTGAGCTAGCTAGTACTTGATAACAATGGCGGGCCGTGTTGTTGCGGTCGCTGCTGCGGCGGCGGCGCTCTTGGTGGTGGTGTGCGCCGCCGCGCAGACGCCGCCGCCGGCGAGGCTGCCGCGGAACTACCACGTCATCAACCCGGGGAGATTCGGGAAGAGGGACCAGCAGCTCACCTGCACCGACTCCAATGGCAACAAGGCCGCCTGCATGGCCCAGTGCGACAAGCGCTGCCCCAACCAGTGCATCGTCATGTGCCCCAGCTGCAAGACCTTCTGCAGTAAGCTAGCACGCATGGCCATGGCGCCATTTATTGATCGCTTCGTGCATTCAGAATTCGGGAGTGAGTACGTAATGTTTGTGCTGCTGTGTAGTGTGCGACTTCTACCCCGGCGTGTCGTGCGGCGACCCGCGCTTCACCGGCGGCGACGGCAACAACTTCTACTTCCACGGAAAGAAGGACCAGGACTTCTGCGTCGTCTCCGACGCCGACCTCCACATCAACGCGCACTTCATCGGCAAGCGCAACCCCGCCATGAGCCGCGACTTCACCTGGATCCAGGCCCTCGGCATCCGCTTCGCCGACCACCGCCTCTACATGGGCGCCAAGAAGACGGCCGAGTGGAGCAACGACGTCGACCGCCTCGAGCTCGCCTTCGACGGCGCGCCCGTCGACGTCCCCGCCGAGCTCGGCGCGCGCTGGGAGTCCGCCGCTGCGCCCGGCCTGACCGTCACCCGGACCGCCGCGACCAACGGCGTGAGGGTGCAGCTCGCCGGCGTGTTCGACATCATGGCCAACGTGGTGCCCATCACGGAGCAGGACTCGCGCATCCACAACTACGGCGTCACCGAGGAGGACAGCCTCGCGCACCTCGACCTCGGCTTCAAGTTCTACGACCTCTCCGACGACGTCCATGGCGTCCTCGGCCAGACCTACCGCTCCGACTACGTCAACAAGCTCAGCGTCAGCGCCAGCATGCCGGTCATGGGCGGCGCACCCAGCTACGTCGTCTCTGACATCTTCGCCACTGACTGCGCCGTCGCCAGGTTCGGCCGCCGTGCCGGCATCTCCATGGTCACTGGCAGTGCCAATTAAACTTGCTTCATCCTTCGTCACTGGGAGCTTATCGCATCGTTTACCCAAACAACATTACAGATAATTATCGGAATAAGTTTATTTTCAAGGTCAGGGACAACATGTAATGATCACCAACATGATACATGCCATTCCAAATTTGAGGGCACACGAAGGAAAATAATATTTCAGGTTTGAGAATATAAAATCAGAATCAGATCGATGTTCAGAATTTCTATTTTTCATATTTTGAAGAATAGGATCTGGTAAACAAAAAGGACCAACCTTTTATCTCCCAAAAGAACAAATCTATAAAGATCTTAGGCCCCGTTTAGTTCCCAAAAAATTTCACCCAAAAACATCATATCAAATCTTTGGACACCTAACTAGAGCATTAAACATAGATAAATTGAAAAACTAATTGCACAGTTATGTGAGAAATCGTGAGACGAATTTTTTGAGCCTAATTAGTACATGATTAGTCATAAGTGCTACAGTAACCCACATGCGCTAATGATGGATCAATTATGCTCAAAAGATTCGTCTCGCGGTTTCCATGCCAGCCGTGAAATTCATTTTTTCATTCTTGTCCAAAAACCCCTTCCGACATTCGGTCAAACATCTGATGTGACACGCAAAAATTTTCATTTCACCGACTAAACACCCCCTTAGTTTTTGGTGAGGTACGATAGGATGTCCCGCTTCTTGCCACGTAGCCTGAAACTGTTACAGTGTTCAACCTTTTTTCCGTCCGATCAGCCTGCAGCGGTTTTGGTCATAAAGGGGGGAAGAAGACGCTAGGTTGATTCTTGCAACGTCTTGCTATTTTTTGTTTTTGGTGAACGCACTGTTCTTAGCTTACACACGATTATGTTTATATTGTCTGAAGTGCACATATTTTATTAGCATATCTATTATGTTATTCGCAATGTCCGTGGCAAGCCACGGGGTCGCCCTAGTTTCTTTCATTTTGATATAGTTCATCCATCGTTACCTCTAGTTTCACCGCTCGACGGTTTAAGTGTCTTCGAGAAGCTTTCGGTTCTTTTCAGGTTATTGCCATTTCCAACCCTACTAACATTTGGCGGAGTAAACAAACTAAATAAACTTTAGCCAATACAATTTTACTAATATTTGACATTTAGAAACTTTCACTTTTAAAACCACCACCAAAATATTAGCAATACCAATTATTTTTATTTTTGATTTAGGCAAATCTCAGTGCGAGTTTCATGTGAGCTCCAATCTCATTAAATCAAATAACATGCCATATAAGCTAATTCACGATGAGTAAGAGGAGTTGGGTTACATGATGATGAAAATATAGGGTACATAGTTACTTGACCCATAGTAAAACATTCATTAAGAATAGTTTGTTTTATCTTTATATACTTAATCAGCTTAAATCTTGGTGTAACATTTAAGTAATGTGTAGGCATATAAAACCACATAGTAAACTTTTATATTGAAACATTTATTTTATTTATTAAATAAAATATATTTAGATGACATTATATCGTCGAAAACTGGCATGGAGGTGAGGTGCAATGAGGCATCCTGGGCTAATGGGCCTATGGCCGCTAACCACCTCCAAACCCACGCCGCTAATTAGGGTTCTTCCTCCTCCTCCACCACCACCACTCCACGCGGCCACGACCATGGCCACCGCCGCCTCCTCCTCCACGGCGCGCCGCCGCCCGCGCCGGGGCTCCAAGGGCCCCAACTCCGACCTCTCCCGCACCCTCACCGACTGCACCCGCCGTGGCGACGCCGCCGCCGCCATGGCCGCCTTCGACTCCGCCGTCTCCGGCCCCGACCCCCCGCGCCTCCTCGCCCACCAGTACAACCAGCTCCTCCACCTCCTCGCCTCAGCCGACGCCGCCGAGTTCCCCACCCCCGCCGCCGCCGCCGCCCGCCGCGTCTTCTCCCACATGCTCGAGGCCGGGGCCTCCCCCTCCGAGGCCACGATCACCTCGCTCGCCCGCGTCACCGCCTCCGATGCCTCCAACCCCGCCGCCGCCGACGAGGCCTTCGAGCTCGTGGCCACCATGAAGGACAAGTACGGCGTCGTCCCGCGCCTCCGCTCGTACAGCCCCGTGCTCGCCGCGTTCCGGCGCGCCGGGGAGGCCGGGAAGGCCTACGCCGTCGACGCCCACATGGAGGCTTCGACTGTCTCACCTGAGGAGCCTGAGATTGCTGCACTACTTGATGTCAGCATGAAAGCAGGGGATGCAGGCAAGGTGTATGAGTATATGCATAAGCTGAGACGCACGGTGGATTGTGTCAGTGAAGGGACTGCAGAGGTGCTGGAGGGTTGGTTTCGGAGCGGCAAGGCGGCGATGTTGGGTAAGGCCGAGTGGGACGCTTGTCAAGTGAAAGACGCCATTGTGGCCAATGGTGGCGGGTGCCATCGGCTTGGATGGCTTGGGACCGGCCCTTGGATGGTGCAGCGAGTAAGAGCTGGGGCAGATGGCCAATGTGGGGGTTGTGGATGCCGTCTTGCATGTGTTGACATTGACATGGAGGAGACACGGAGGTTTGCTGACTCTGTTGCCGGTTTGGCCTTTCAGAGGGAGACTAAAACTAATTTTAGCCAGTTTCAGGTGAATACTCTCTGCCCTTTTGCTGGCTGTTTACATGTATCCACATCCAACTTGGTACTTAGTTGATTTTATAGCTGCAATTAGTTTACTAGTAAGCGTGATGGGAATATCACTAGTTTGCTTGGTCTGTTCAATATATCATGGCTGTGTGTGCTCAGTGGTCAATTTAGAAAAAAAAACTGATGGAGATGTAAGCCCATCTATACGTCCCTGCTTTGTTCAAAAACTATTTGATACTTCATTGTGGCCTGACCTAATAGTGGTCAGATGGTTCATCTATGTTGGGTTTCAATGTTTCATCCTGTTTATAGAGTGAAAATTTTAAATGCTGCTATGTATATGAGCCATGTCTGCTCAGTAGTTGCTTGCCAAGGTTAATGCCCTAATGGTTGGATAAATCATCATTTGGAATGTCCCTTGTGAGTAAAGCAATAAAGCTCTGCATTCAACTTCCTAAGAATGTAAGCCACCTCATGCATGTGTATCTAGGTGCCAGTCAGAATATGATTCAGATACTTATTTTGTTCTACTTGTGCCTCTAGGTGCTCTCTATCTATAAATTTCGAACATATGTTTTTCCCTTACAAGTTGAGTGCTATGGTTTTATAGGAGTGGTTGGAAGAACATGGTGAATATGAAGCTATAGTTGATGGTGCAAATATTGCACTTTATCAACAAAATTTTGCAGAGGGTGGCTTTAGTTTGACTCAGGTTTGCATGCCATCTTTCAGCGTACTTCAACATGTCAATGTTGTCAATGAAGTAATCTGATACTAATGGTTTTTTCCATCTTTCATGCTTAATATAGAGCAGTTGGACGCTGTTGTAACAGAGCTACGTGATAGATATAATGGTAAATGGCCACTTGTTGTATTACATAATAAGCGCATTGCCAAGCTTATGGAAAATTCATCTAATAGACACCTGATTGAAACCTGGAGAGCAAATGGCGCATTGTATACTTCACCAATTGGGTCAAATGATGACTGGTAATGCTCTTCAGTTTCTAGCCTTGGGTGCATTTGCATTCACACCTATTTTTTTTCCTACCTTATACTGTATTTGTGCATTCATCGTCTAATATGTTCAATTATTAGTTAATAGGTTGAATTTTTCACCCATCAGCTTCCGGTGTGATGCACTTGTGCTTCATTTCATTGATGGTACTAACTGTCAGATATACCTCTTTTCAGGTATTGGCTATATGCAGCAATTAGGTTGAATTGTTTGCTTGTTAGTAATGATGAAATGAGAGATCACATATTTGAGCTCCTGGGATCATCTTTTTTTCCCAAGTGGAAGCAACGGCATCAGGTGTGCCATGCAATACTATTTAAGATGCTTACCATTCTTTTTAAATTTATTATGGCAGAACCCTAATTTATAAAAAAATGAATGTC
Source organism: Oryza brachyantha (assembly GCF_000231095.2). Lineage (NCBI taxonomy): Eukaryota > Viridiplantae > Streptophyta > Magnoliopsida > Poales > Poaceae > Oryza > Oryza brachyantha. Next base: position 33,133,592 of record NC_023163.2, on the reverse strand, counting down.
AAGTTAAACTTAAACCATGTAAACGGATGCTGGGTCCTTTACCATGCTGTTCCTACTTAATTGTTGATTTTCTTATCCCATTCCAATTGCTTAGGTCAAGTACACTTTCAGTAAAGGAAAGGCAGTACTTATGATGCCACCCCCATATTCTTCAGAGATTCAAGTAAGTAACTGGCTTCAGGCATCTTTAGAGCTTGCTATCTGTTGTTTCTCATGTCATCTTCATGATAGGAATCGAAGATGGGATCCTGGCATGTGCCTATGGAGGAGAAATCTGGTGATGAGAGAGTTAGGATTTGGCTTTGTATTGATAGAACAGAACACTGCAAACAACCTCATGAAGCTCCTGCAGCAAACGGGGTTGCCCAAGATATGTCTCCCAGAGTGGCAACTAATGTGTCTGAGCAGAGGCGAGCTGAAGACAATGGTGGCTCCATAACCGGCAAAAGGAAGGATAGAGATTGATCATCTACCCAGCAGCTGAGGCATCCCAGATAAGGCATACTGTGTTCATTCCACCGACGTAGTTCTGAATTAGGGATGTAGCGGCAGTGCATCCCTAAATGCCCGCATGTTGTACTCTGCATCCCCTGAGGCATTACATCCCGAAATGCCCATTTATGGGATAAGAAACGTTTTTAACTATAACTAGGGTGCGGTTACAGCAGAGCTCCAGTGGTTTTTTTTTTTTGGGTGAAGAGCAGCACAATTGGTGAAAATTTCGTGTTACCATCAGTTTTGTAATGTCGAAAAATGGTTGCACCGTTAATTTCTTCCGATATATAATGAAATGTCAAATGCATCCTGTATGCATGAGAACCTGAACAATTTTGTGGGCAAGATTCTGGAACAAATTGTAGAATGTTGTAACTCAAAAGATGTGGTGTTCAGAAGAAATTTTGGACGGTAATTTACTTCGTCTGTTGTTGACGTTTAGGTCTGAGTCTGATAGTACGTAAGAACGTAACGGTGAGCACAAGTATGTAGCTGAAAAATGTAAAATTTGAATGTCCAAGTCATCGCCTCAAAATGCTGACAATGTGTCCCTGTGTCCCCATTCACGGTTGCAAATTTCCCTTATATTTATTTACTCGTAAAATGATTTCCCATCTCACTGTCATGTCTTCAATTAGACTGAATGTTGGGACACACAAAACTGATACTGAGAAAATATTCAAATTCTGAGCATGAGGAACTGCTAAAAGTCTACGTTAAGTTTGCGGTCAATGTCAGAGAACATCTCGAAGAAAGCTTTGAAGTGCTTGTATGTTGTATCTACGTCTTCTTTGCCACACATTTCCCGCACGCTGCAAAACCAATTCAGTAGCAGTTAATATTCAGTAATGCGTCACCTTCCTACCTATGGTTCACAATTTTTAAATTTACATTTCGAACAATTAGACTTAGACAAGTATGGTGCATGTAAAAGGATCTGTTATTCCCTACATATTAAGTGCCAACTTGACCAGTATGAATTGCGAAACAACTGAAACTCAGAACGTACACCATTTGCAACGCAGTTATTGCTATTTTAGAAATACGAAAAAGAATGGTTGAAAAGAAAACTGTGCATACCTGTGCATTGATAGCTGAGGGATACCACAGTCAACAGTCCGTATGCCAACACCAGAAGCAAGTATGGGGCCAATAGTTGAGCCACAGCCCATATCATTCCTTACAACAAATTCCTATGTGATATTTACATCAGTACCATCCCTCAAACTCATTCATGTATTCTAAAGGTAAATCAAGTTTACAGAAATTCTTGATAACACAGATCTTGGGGGTGATTGTTTGGTTTTTTCAGGCGACATATTTATAAACGAAAAATAATTTGTGAATAACACTTTTACGTACATGTCCTTAACGATCTAAAACCAAGGCTAGAAAATAAACTACGATAAAAAACCCTAAAATCAACTCCAAATCTAATATTAAAAAAAATTCAAATATTGGCTTATAAGCGCAAGCAAAAGCAAAAAAATGGAGGTGCTTGTTTCTCTAGAATTTAACATTTCTTATCAGACAATATAGCAGAAGATAATAAACATAGAGATAAATAACAATTGGTTTTCTTATATCTCTTGAGGCACTAATAATATGCTCAAATATACATAGAACATGTAATATAAAAAAGATAATACTGAGGATTAAATGTAAAATATTGAATAAAATATTCAATACCTGAACAGGAAGATTATGAAGTCTTGCTATTTCTTTGAACAGAAAAGCTGTCACAGCACTTGTAGCGTAACGTTGGTTAGCATTGTGCTTGATAACCAGTCCTTTCTGTAGCTCTGGTCTGTGGTGCTCTTCATGCTTGTCTGGATAATTTGGATGCAGGGCATGAGCCATGTCTGCCGAAACTGAAAGGGCATAAAGAAGAATTAAAGGTGTACTATTTAGTCCAGAACTAGACAATTCTGATGATTCACTAGATACACAAATATTACCAAGGAAAGACGAATTTATTGCACGTTCCAAAGCACCCTCTCCCATAGACTGATGCATCAAGGAATCAACAATCCGTCTCATAGCATGGAACATGGTTGGTGCACCTGCCCCTTGCATCGAATTTGAACCCACCTAAACAGAATCGAGGTTATAATATGAGCAAGAAGGGACTAAGTACAAGAAACAAAAATGAGTATACCATCTAGACAGTTTTACTAGAAATTCATTTTTGTCAAATAATTTTGAATAGCTACACCATTAACCATTGCTCTTAGTTCAAACATCAGTGACCAGTGATAACTCATGTGAAGACAAGCAATAAATGAGCTATCAGTATTATTTCTCATTTAAAGCCACTTTAAAGTTACAACTTCAGAATAGGATCCAAACGAGGCAGAAATCTTGAAATGCATTGATTTACTATTATCAATCAGGATATACTTTTATCAATCAGGCCAAGACTTCATTTGATATATCATACCTCTTCGTTATCAAATAAAGCAATCATTCTTATGGATTTCTCATTTGACATTTCTTCTGGCATCTTGGAGGAGTCCATGAGAGATCTAAGAGCACAGTAGCATGAAGCAAGATTGTCAAGTCTACCAGAATAAATGAACTCATTATTTCCCCCTCCAAGGCAACTAGGTTGCGTGTCACACACATTCAACTCCATGCCAATTATTTCATCTGGTTTGCAACCAATTTCATCTGAAAGAACCTGCGGAGAAGAGAATGAAAAATAGATGCTAAATGTAACTTGAAGCCATATGTAGTACTTTGAAATTGATTGAACAAAAGAACGACTCCTCAGAATATTAAAGAAATTACTTGCAAGAGAAGTGGGTGATGGACAACTTTACTGGAACTTGGACTATTTTTTTCACCAGAACCTGCAGCAGTCTCTTCATGTTTTGTTGCAAGAAGTGGAGCTAGATGATTCTCCAGATTAGGTTTGAAACCATCAGAATTCACTGTGCTATTAGGCAAAAGGATCCACTCAGCTAAACAGGGAAAGGGAAACTTAAAACAGGCAGTCCAATTGGATAGCAGCATGTCCAATCTTCAGATATGTACTATTTAAACTTGAAAATAGTGATCAGAGATAACTTCCAAACACTGAGGTAGATATATATGGTAGTTATAACTTGACAGGATAACGCAAGGATGCAGTACTGAAGAGAAAAATCTAGCAATGTTTGCTTGAAAAATACATAACAGCCTACAAGAGAAATTCCAGCTAGTTCTCTGAAGATATTTGAAACAGATCAGTAAAAAAAGGAATAAGAAATAACCGGTCCAGATGTATAGCCAGCGTTGGTACACGTATCAATGGTCTGCTCACTTTGACAAGCTTATGGTTAAACGAGCCATCTGCATCCTTGAGGATAACTCTCCCAGCCAAAGTTAGGTCCCTATCGAACCATGTATGCCACAACCCACCTCCATACGTCTGTACATTTACCATCTGATGCCCAGATTTAAAGGACGCAGACCTTGGCTTCAGCTTGAGACAAGGGCTATCGGTGTGAGCTGCAATTATATTGAACCCATTTCCCAATTTATACCTGCATCCCAAAAGAATATACATATCCTTTACTTCAAAAATCCATTTACAGCTAGGCAGTGATTTAGTGAAAGAATGGTATTGGAATTTTTATATGAAACTTGTGGAACATGCATATATCATTTATCAGTATGATGCCACATATCTCCAAGAACAGAAAGGGATACATGTATGTGAAGGAGAAAAGGAACTTTTTTTTGAGAAGGTACTGGAGTATATACCCTGCCGTATACACATAGGAAAATTTCATAATGTTGATTCCCTCTTCCACCAGTATAGATATCTCAATCAGTAAATTCTTTGACCATGCTCTACACTAGAGGTTCCCTTTCAGAGCAAGTGTAAGTGCCTAAATTAAAGGCATTGAGTTCAAGTGGTACTTGAACACCACATTCGTTGCAGATTCTCAGCGATAAGGTAAATAATCAGAAGGCAAGCCTGCTTACTTTTCCCCAACCGCAAAGGCAATCAAGCATGACATGTTGCGCGTGAAGAAGTAGCGGCCACCAGGCTGCAGGTCCCAGTCATCGTTCTCACTCAGCAGCGTGAAACCCGCGTCAAGAAGTTGCCTCTTCGCCTCAGCTGAACACACAGCACAGGGGGAAGCGGAGTTAGCTTAGCTGTAGTGACGCCGAAATGGCAAAGGGCAATGCAACCAAGCTGTGGAGAGCATGCAGAGAGATGCCAGAGACGATTCCCTCCTGACGAGGAATAGGACCGAGTAGGTTGAGGGCATCGTGCATGCGAAAGCGTCCAAGAGCGGAGAGGCTTGGGGGGACGCTCACCGGTGGCGTGGAACTGCGTCCATGACTCGTTGAGGTAGTCGAGCAGGTCGGCGACGATGGAGGGCGAGGCATCGCCATCGGCATCTGGCGGCGACGCGGTACGGTGGGAGCAGAGGAGGCGCCAGGAGGAGGTCGTGGTGGGAAGGGCGCGGCGGCACGGGGAGGACGAGAGGGAGGGAGGGAGAGAGAGCGGACGGGCGGCGGCGCGCGGCCGCAGTAGGTGGTGCGCGCGGAGCAGCGCCATCGCCGGCGAGTCGCCTCAGAATGGACGGAGGAGACGATGAACTCAACTGACCACACTCAACTTTATCACTCCATCGTTTACTCTCACTAGCGAATATTTTAAATTTTAAAGTTATTTTTTCTTATAATATAAAGTTTAATTTTAAAATTTATATTTAAAGTTGATTTAGCACTCCATCTTTTACTCTCACAAGCGAATATTTAAATTTTAAAATTTTTTTATAAAGAAGGCTTATATCCTAGCTTTTCATCAAGTCACAGGCTTCGCACATGTCACTAAGGTGCCCACAAAACATCCTCAAGCAACACGAGAGGCAACTCGAACTTACGACTGGACTACTGATAAAACAAGACTAAGCAACAAAAATAATAGGAATCGGCATTTTCTACGCACACGTTTTTCAAATGATATACTTTTTACAAAAATTTTATATAGGAAAGTTGTTTTAAAAATTATATTAATTTATTTTAAATTTTTTACTAGCTGTAGCTGTCAAATGATGTGATAAACCATATTATCCAGTTTATATGTAATTTATCCAACCTCTAGTTTTGTGTAATTTTGATCATAACACGTGTGATTGGTGCTATTTATTTTTGTTAGAATGTTACTTAGTTCATTATAAAATATAGTTGTTTTTTCATATATTCTCCCAACCCATCTTTTCACTTTTTTTTATACTTAATTTGTAGTCTTGATTTTTAGATTACTAAAAACACATATATAAAAAATTTATCTATAAATTATTTTTCATTTATAAATATATCGTTTAGTTTATCAAAAAAGCAAACAATCACCCCCTCTTGTCTTAACTAATCATAATCAATCTATTAACTTCTCCGCCTATCTTTATTCATGAACCAACCACAACCTTACATCATGCAATTTTATGTATTTTGTTAATTCCTCTAAATATTTATATTTTGAGAGGGATGGTATATGAAATAATTTATTTTTCAATTATTATTGAATTTTGCTAGAAATTAGAGTAAATTTCATAAAAACCTACATTTTAGATCGACGAAGGTCTAATATATGAGCTGCGACAAACTACCCCTTCTATATCGACAAAATTGACAAGAATTCACACAAAAAGCAGTGATGCAGAGAACTAATGCACTCGCGAATATCTCAAACTCAAATCATCAAACCAACCATAGGGCACGTATTACACAGGTACTTAATTAAAATGGAAGAAAATAACATGTACACAGCTGATTTGCTCGATGCTACGTACGTCAGACCCAGTGAGTCTGAAAGTAAATGAAACTAATTAATTAAACAACCAAATTAAGCTTAATTAGCCCCCTGCTAATGATGATATTTTACGCGCTAATTAATAATTAAGCGATGCATGCATGGATTGATGATGAGTTAATGTTGGTTTGGTGGTGGAGCATGGCTGGCGACGGAGGTGGAGGTGGAGGTGGCGCCATGGTTGAGAGCTCGGTCGATGAGCATGGTGAGGAAGTTCATGACGTGGACGGCGTGCTTGAGCGCCGTCAATGGATCCATGGCCTGCGTCATGTTGGGGGCGAACACCATGGCGACGTTGCGGCTGCTCATCTTGTTGCTCTTCTCCTCCCTCGCCACGTCGGCCATCAGGTGCACCGCCCAGTCCAGCAGCGCCGCCTTGGCCGCCGGCAGCCGGTCGCACAGCCTGGCGCAGTCCTCCGGCGACTGGCACCGCGTCACCTCCGCCGCCGGCAGCGAGTCGAGCATCCCGCCGGGGAGCTCGCGGAACCAGGCCTTGATGAGCCCCGCCAGGCAGTGCACGTCGACGCCGGCCTCGGGCAGCACGCCGGAGTTGAGCTGCTCGCGGACGGACTGCTCCTGGGCGTCGTCGGCGGCGATGCGGAAGATGCCCTCCGCCCTGAGCCCCGCCTGGTCGTAGAGGCGGCGCTGCATGAGGAGGAGGATGGTCGGCACGCTGTTCCCTCGCGCGTCGTACGAGCACTGCATCGACTCCGTCGACACGCCGAACACCGTCTTGCTGCGCGGGCATCGCCGCCGGCGATCGATCAGTCAGAGGCGCGCCAGAAGGAGCTAGCTAGCCGGAGACGACGACGAAGAAGAAGAACAAGACATGCATACGTACCTGGCGCTGGGGGCGTTGCCGGCGACCTCGGGCTGGAGCTCCACGGGGAGGCCCTGGAAGCCATGGAACCTGTCGAACGTCACGTGCGCGACGTGGCGCACGTCGGTGGGCCAACCGATCTCCATCGGCGGCTGCTCCTGCTGCTGCTGATCACCACCACTTCCAACCTCCACCTCCTCCTCCTCGCCGCTGCCGCCGCCGACAACGTCCATTGCTCAACGTAATTGCCTCCAAGATCAAGATCGAACAAGAACAAACTCAACGCAGCGATTAAGCTAGAGACTTGATGAAGACTAATTAAGACGACGACGAGATCGATATATGGAGATCGATCGAGATGGTTGGTCGATGGATGGATGGATCGAATGGAGAGGAGAGGAGACGTGGGTTGCACCACTACTCCACCTCTTCTTCGCTTTTGCATGCGTACCTTCTCCTCTAATAAAAAGAGAAGAGTGGTAGTGGCCACACGCAGACATTCCCGCCTCAACTCCCCCCGAAAAGAAAACGACTCCATTTTGTTTTAGCTTCCTTTTTTTTCACTTTTTTTTTCATTGAAAGCCACAGGCTGGAAGCCAACAAGGTAATCAGAATCTGGTCAGCAATGGCAGTGCTCACCAAAGGATAGTGGATCTTGTATTTAAGCTGTGAGACCAGTGTGCCAGTTCATCGATAGATCATATCATACTGGCTACGGCTGCCTTGAGACGATCCATTATTTCTCTAGGCAAATTGCTTGCGAAATTAATAGGTTGTCTACTAATAAGCTGTTGTAATGGACTCTGCCAACTTTGTTCGGCCATCCAAATCAGAGGATTTAATTAGCTGTTTACTCACATCAAGACGCGTGACTGCCACGTTGGCTCTCTTTGGTGGTCTCATTCGCCTTGTGCAAAAGCTAGAAGCGATATGGCAAAACAAAAAAAAAAGGTAAAACAAATATCATCCGGCAGAGATGCGATAATGCTGACTAATTACGCTATATAAATGAATCAATTCCTAGTTCCAACTTCCAACTTTCCAAGCTCTGCCATTTCTTGAGGCAGAAACTAATCAGTCACCGTTACTGCGGTGACCAGGCAATGCCAGTGCTAATATAGGATGAACACTTAAAATTAATATGAACATGTACATATTTACCGGTTCAGTTTACATGAATCCCAGCTGGGTAAGGTCATCATCTGGGATTTCTAGGCCTCCGGAGAAGTCAAAATCTTGTAAGGAATCATCAAGACCATCAGTGAACCAGGAACTGATGTCGTTACCTTCAGGCACGTCCAAGATGTCCATGGGATCTATTGCAGGTAAATTTGCCAATGGAGCATCTAAAGTATCCGGGGCGACATTAACTGTGCTGTTTCTGACTGGTTGAGTAGGTCTTGCACTCGACGTACTAGTCCAATCTTGGGATTCTCTCTGGCCCGGTGCTGGGAAATTCGATGGCTCTGTAACTCTTCCAAGAACATTTCCAGATGTCGACAACTGTGCTAGCTTTTGCTTCGGTTTTATCTTAGTTTTGCGCTCGTTCCTTCCATTGCCGGATGAATTGCGTCCTGATTTCGAATTAGAATTCTTCAAAGACGCGTCTCTGTTTTGATCCCTTTCTCGGTCACTCTTTTTCCATTTTGTAGTGCCTGGACAAGTATCAGCAGAAGCTTAACACAATTATTGAAGAAAGAATTCGTTCTAACAAATATCAAGCATTATATTAATCATCCCCACTTAAGGTATATGTCATATTTCACTAGGATTTGTTGAAGCGAGATAGAAATAATGCAATACCTTGGCTCAATGGACTTCTGTCAAGCTTTAAAAGTTTTGGCCTCTCTGCAGATCCTGGTAGACCACCTGAACAAGACCATAGAGAAAATTATATTGATTGTAATTTAACATAACAACGCATCAATTGTTTTGACTTTTCAATAGTCTGTGCATTACCATCCATTGCATCACTCTTTGGCAAAGGTGCAGACAGCACATTCCAAAGGAAAGGCTCTCTGAAGCAGCTTTTCTCTGTTTCCTCAAATTTCTGGCACCGGGCAAGCGTTCTCTTGGCAAAAGCCAATGCAACCTGTTTGGCAGCCTTATTTGCAGCTTTACTGAGACCACCCTTATGACTAGAACTACCTCGGCCACCCTGTGAAAATAGAACAATATGGTAGCATCCAATCAGGGGCGCAGGTCAACACCAAGAAGATACATGTGTATTCATTAGTACAAAGTATCATTAGAGACCAACAGTATTTTTCAGTTGTACAGAGAAAGTTAAGAAGCAACCATTAATGCCTTTCAGAACTGAGGTGTTCAGGATTCTGTTACTCCCTCCGTTTCATAATGTAACACTTTCTAGCCTTGCTTACATTTATATGGATGCTAATGAAGCTAGTCATATATACAAATTATATACATTAATCATAGGATGAATCTAGACAAGGCTAGAAAGTCTTACAATATGAAATATGAAACGGAAGGAGTACTAGATGTTTGAAAAAATAGACCTTATAAGATTAACATTGTGAATCGATCTGATTATCAGAAAGATGTTCAGCATATTCGACTGAAACAAATTATACTGTTTTTATAGTACAATGCAGTTGCACCTTGTGAATACACTAAAACTAAAATACTGAACACCCTTTTGTTGCCATACTTCTATTTGACATCACTAACAGAGGAATAATAAACTATAAAGTCTTAACACTAATAAAAGGTAAGAAGTAATGCAGCCAAAAGAATGTTCAAGTACCATCAGTTTCTTGTATGCCATTTCTACTAGCTTGTTCATTGCATGTTGCTCCAGGCTCCTGAAATCCAAGTTTATTTGCTGTTATCACTTCTATATAAATGGTCACACAAAAAAAATGTTTTAACAGGCGTGGAATAGATACCTCTCCTCCATATTTTTAGTGTCACGGATTGCTTTGTCCAACTTATGTAATTGGCATTTCTTTTGATTAACCTGAAATAAGTCAAGAAGCACATGTCAAATAGGTGTTAAACTTTTTGAGAAAAGGCACATCTGTTTCCCATAATACATCTGGAAGTAACACAGAAAATAGTGTCCAGGAAACATTTCAAATAAATGTAAGTGTTACAAACAAATCTTATGTAATATGAAACCTAAAGAATACCATCTAAGCATGAGAAATACAGAAAAACCAGAATCGCTTGAACTGAGGTACAAAATATTAGTTGTGCTGATAAAATGCTCAGATGATGCATTGTGTGAATTGTTTCAAAACTGGCTCTCAAGTCCCATTATTCTACGAAATTGCTTATTTGAAAAATTGACAATTAGAAAGCTATGTAATATTTTCCTATCAAATGAGGCCAGCCCAAATCATGATAGATTTTCACTTAAACTTGCAACAAAAAGTTGGCAAAACCGTGTGACTGCTTATGTCAGTACTTTTGGTCATGTGTTTTCCATTCAAATGCGCTGCATCACTCTGGTGGTCCTTGAATACAGATACATGATGACAACATATGGGGTACGCTACTGTTTTCTGAATATCCATTGCTCGGACACTATAAGAAGTCAAATTAGAATACCAAATTTCGATGTTCTGTATACCTACACAAGTCTGCAACCTCATATAATTATCAAGGTAGCATGCTGAGAGAGAGAACGAACCTGCTCAAACAGTCTTTTCTGCAGCTCTGTAATAACTTTATCAATGTCCTCGTCCTCTCCCTCATCCAGTTTTGGCTGCCAGAAGAATAATACTGTCAGTGAATTTGTTTTCAAGCAAAGATAGTTGTTAAGCAAATTTGAGAAGTACAAGAATCACAGGTAAAGAATAAAAAAAATAACAATGAGCCTCCTACGAAATAGCCATCTCCGCTCTCTCTCATGGAATAAGCACCGCTGGTTTGCACTAGTAGAACTCATGATGAATAAACAGGGGCAACACTCAAGTCTAACAACTGATTGATGCCCAATCCCTTACACTAACCCTTCCCCAGGCTCTAAACTCATCAACCATTTTCACTCAGATCAAGGTAAAATTTCAGCATTTTCCTGTTGTAGTCGAAGACTCGAAGTACAGGTGTACACAACTATATCATAAAATGGTTTTGTTAATGTCTTCTCAGCTCCTAAGAGAAATGACTAAAATAAAAATGCAAGATACATTTGTGCCCACTATTTTTTGCCATTCTTAAGGTGCTCTGAATTCTCAGTATTTTTTTCTTGCCATTGATGTGAAAGATACCTTTGTGCAAGTAGGAATTTACATATGCTCCACCAGGAATTCAGTATCAACAGAAAGCTACATCAACATTCATAGCAATCACATGAAAAATGCAAGGTCTCCTTCAACACCAGAACTAGAATGGCAAACTAGGAACAGAAGAAAATGTATGGCCTCACTTCTACTTTCCACATTATTTGAGATGTTTGAGAGAACACCCAGGCATATACTCTTGAGATTTACAAACTAACGGGAAGTTTTTAGAAATCATACCATCTCTGGACAGAGGTCGATACTGTGCAGCTCGATTAAAGCTCTTTCATGCACAGGCAACTGCTCATACTGATATTCATATGGCAGTAAACGCATTTTTGCACAGTTTTGATACTGGTGTGAAACGTGTGGCACAAATTCATGCAAACCTCCATTTTCTGGATATACTGCAAATTTTATTCCATCCGATACATTCTCACTGCAAATTGAATTTGGACTGTATGAGGCCCTCAAATTGCTGGAAGCTGTGAAACCATTGGACATGCTATTATGCACTGAGCTGTGGTTTGAGTGCTTGAAATCAGGGCTCAATCCAAAGTTGGATTTCACTGCACTAGCTTCAAACTCATTTTCTAAGTTCATGTTGGCAGAATAAGGCATGTAATCATTTGTGAACTCAAGAAGTATTTCTCCTCCATTGCATTCAGAAAAATCATCCCCTTCTTCTACAATAAAGGCGGAGAAGAGTTTGTGTGTCAAGGAATTCACTTCACCAAGCAATCCTTGTGCCTGTGCCTTTTGAGATGCTGTGTTATGATTTTCATCATTGTGAGACAAAATGTCAATAGATTCTCTTGCCCTGAGTCCGTTTGTTTCGCTTTGCTCCAATGACACACAAGAATTTGACAGAGGCAAAACCTGTGATGAATTTTGACCCTGCTTATGAAAAGGATATATGGAAAAAGGTAATCAGTCCATATGCTTAACTTTTAGAGTGGAGATATAACAGAATACACAAGTTGAAGAATATTGTAGAAAAATTCTGGAAACCAAGGAAGTAGAAGAAGCAAAATACCATTGATAATGGCCCACTGTAGTTAGTGGATGTAATCAAATTATGTTCATCAGATGAATTAGACATGCCCATCTCAAGCTCTTCCAAAAATGTAATCTGACCATAGATTCTGGTAAGCGGAAGTTCATCCAAAACAGGCAAAAGGTACAAAAAATTAACCAGCGTCTAAAGGACTAACAAAATCCAACCTGATGATTTAAGAATGATGAATCTTCGGAGCTTATGAAAGTAAGCATCGGTTCTATTTTCTTCCAAAAAGGACCAGCATATGCATTAACTGCAGAAAAAAGATAAGCATCCATTAATCATGAGCCAATAAAATTATCGCTCTGCAAATCCATAGGAAACTTTGATGCACACCGATGGCACTGCGGGCAGCATTTGCAGCAGCTAGAAGCTCTTCTCTGTCATCTTCTGGTTCACCTATGACAAAACTTAATGTCAAAACTCTTAACATCCTAATAGCATTTGAAGGCATTAAGTAGACAATTAAGATGATCTTCAGGAAACCTGGTGCATCTGTTAACCCACAATTTAGAATCTCCGTGTGTCGAGATGATGCTTTGCGATCTGAACCCTTCTTTGTTGGAGGGCGGCCCAATTTACTGCATCAATTTAGAAAACAATTAGTTCCATAGAGCTCTAGCATATAACAAACCCCCTAATAAGTTCCAAACATTAAGCACCTTTCATTCTTTTCAGATACAGGTCTTCCACTCTTTAGCAGTTTTCTTGTTTCTGGGCTGTCCAACTTCTCTCTTGGCATGGATGTACTACACCCTTTAACATGCATAGTGTTTCTTCCGCTCCTCCCTTGGCGTCGAATACTGCCATCTTCAAGCTCTTCTTTTAACAGTATCCTGCTTTTCTTTGATGAAAAAATTAACTCTGCTGCATTATGGGCTGAATTTGCACCCTCATTTTCAAAATCACCACTATTACTGATTTTGTCCTTGTTCTTATTTTCAGTTGCAGCAGAGCCTTCGCTTTCTGACAGACCAGCTGGAGATGACATATTATCCACTCTTGGTGCAACTTGTGAATTATTACTAGCTACACCCCTTGGAAGCAGAAGGCCAGGTGACTCTACAGCTGGTCTAACTGCAACATCAAGTGGTGAGCCTTCAGATAAGCCTTCATCAAAATTTGAGACTGGGGAAACAACATTTGCCCTTCTTGTCCGTGACATTTTCTGTGGGCGTTGACCCCCCCAAGCAACAGGAGGTGAAGACCCACTTGCAGTCATGGGACGCTTGCGATTAGCGGTGACTCCCAAAGGTGAGGATTTATTTGTGCATGGTGTTTCTTCCCATTCATCGATTCCTCCAGACGAGCGTTGAAGAGTGGATGATGAATTCATAACAACAAGGGAACTAGTCCTTGGTGCTCTGCATGCTTTACCCTTGGTCAGAGGACTTAAAGTCCCAGGTTGCATATCCTCAGAGGTATTTACCCTAAATAAAAGGAGGATGGTTCAATAAACCACTACTCAATGATGATATAAAGTAGAAGTAATTAACTACTGGACTAATATCATAAACTATAGAAAATACCAGAAACGATATACACAGAGTACATGCACAACCAATCACAAAAAGAGTGGCATTTCAATAATTCAAATCAGTGTGTTTGTATCATAGCATGTCTTGCTAAAATGCCAACAATACTATGCTTACTTGTTTCCTTTCACCAGAACCCGTTCTTTCTCTATCCCAGCATGGCGCTCTCTCCTTTCATTTGGAAGAGAAGTGGAATCCATGTCTGCCTTTAGTAGATATCGGGAACCTGCATTACTCTGTTGAGAGCCTCCATCCATCTTGCTTCCTCCTAATGCTCCAGCAGAAGCTCCATGTCTATCAATACAACATTAAAGGAAAGATGGGTGACCTCAATGTTGAGATGATTCACCATGATCATGCACATAGGAGAACCACCTATAGTGTCATGTCTGTAGAGAAACTATGTATAACTCAGATGACAAGGTTGACGGCAATGTATCAAAGTTACCTAATTGGAAGACCATCACTAGATCGCACACGAGCTTCATTGTTTGGCCTATGTTGAACCACCGGTTTAACATCTCGGTCTACATCATTGCCTCTGTTCAGCATAGTTCCAACAGAGCGCTTACGTTTCAACTTCTTCTCCCAACCTTCACCGCCAGGAGCTAGGCCCCTTAATTTATCTTCAGAAAACCCTGATGGAGCATTGACGTTCCTCAGAGAGCTTTTTTCCTTCTCCAAAGAGGAACTTTTCTCACTGTCTGCGAGAGGACCTTGCCTTGTAGGAACATTACCACGCCCTTCCAACTGCCATGCACATCGCAAGAGTCAAACGAAGGACAAATGGAAGCACAGTACATACATAATAAGTACGATAAAATAACTCCCAAAAAGAAATACCATGCCTCATGTGTGGCAATATTTAAATTTAGAATGCTGAAAATGTGTTCCCCTAAATAATATTGCTCACATGGAAACCACGGCAACAAAGGCATATAAAGATATAAAAGTGACCCAAAAATGATCTTCAGACACCCTTTACAAAATAAGTAAAAAAAGGGTGAATAAATACATTCCATATTAGCCTGATTAGCTACGTCTATTCGCATGATATTTTCCTTCAGTCAATTTGATATCCATGACCACGTAATTGCGTCCAAGTGCATTTGGATCCATTTTTGTAGCATGCAATAAAATTTACAAGGATTGGCCATATGAGACCTGCTGCTCCATGTTAACTGCTAATGCACACTGATACGTGGAATATGGCCAAGTACCAGCTCAAACTAATTCGTTATGTTACAGTGGCAGAGCAGCTTATGGTTGTAATGATGTAATCATGTATTACCAACTCAACTATTTACATCGATGGAGACACTGACAAACAAGCGGAACGAAACCCCTGGATTGATCATTAGAGTAGCACAAGTACAAACCCGTGCATCTGCTGCTAGCGACGAGCGGACACGCTTGCTTGTGGTCGCACTCTTAGTCCTCTCCTCCAGCCTCTGACCAGCATTCTCCATACTGTTCTGAGCCCCCATCCTCAGGGAACCCGACCCACTCCCTGATGACCTCTCAGTCACACCTCCATCGCTCCTCTGCCGCCTCCGCGTCAGAACGTTCCTGTATTTGTCCAGCTTCTGGATAGAATCCTGAAACGACTTGGTTTTATCCCTGCACATAATTTCACCGGTTGCAGGTTAACGAGCAATGCAGAATTAATTGCAGATGCATGCAGCAGTGCGCGGTAGCATCATGTAGGCGCGTACTTGGCTTTCGTCGACGACTCCACCACGCCTCCACGGATCCGCTTGAGTTCCTCGGACGCTATGGAAGGGAGCGGCTTGGTCTGCACCAGCACGAACGACTGCTCCGCCTCCACCGTGACGCCGAGTACCCGCCGCAGCTCCGTGGCGCGCGACTGCTTGTGGTCGCCGACGGGGAACGACTCCAGGGGGAGGTACTGCGCCAGCGACGGGGGCTCCGCCAGCGCCCTCGGCGTCCCCGCCCCGGAGAGCTGCGGGCCCTCACGGAAGCCCCCTCCCAGGTCGGGCCTCGAGCTCCCCGCCATGGGGCGGCGTCGGCTCGTCCCCACAAAAGCTACCTCGGAGGCATGGGAATTCCCCCGGTGGAGGCGGCCAATTCGACTGGGGAGCGCTCGAAATTGAACCCGCAGGAGTCGAATTGGGGTCGAGGCCTCGGGTATTGGTGGATTGGTGGGAAGGGGCAAAAACCCTAACCCTAGAAGTCGAGGTCGCCGGCGGCGAGGTGCGTGGCGGCGGAGGGGGAATAGAACTAGAAGGGGCAAGTCGGCAAAAATACGAAAGCGGGGTGCCGAGTCTGACGGGCCTGCCGGGGCCTCACACAAGCAAGGGGATATGCTGACCGATGGTCAACACATGGTTTGGGATAATAATATTGATTATGGATTATGGATTTTATGAATTATTGTAAATTTTTCGTCGGTATTTTTTATAACTCTGCATTTCGTATAAAATGTTTATATATAAAAGATCCCCGTATGGTATTTTCAAAGTAAAAACGTTTTACTTCATATATTTAACTGGTAAGTTAAGACCTCCAACTCTGCATAAGAGGTGTGTCCGTATACGACATGTGGTAATTAACTTATTGCTAATCTCTCACCATCTCTAGGATTGACTTAAAGTAAAAAAATGTTAGAATTTTCACCAGTGTTTTAAATGTGTCTAATTATGGATGAATATGCATATGACTTGACCTTCAATAGTAGGATAAGAGGTATGCAAACTAGCAATATACATTTGAGTAAAGGTGATAGTTTCACTGTGTCGTCTTATGCTAATAGAAAATCATAGAGAAAACATACATTTGAGTAGGATAAGAACTTATGATGAAATGTGAAACCATTGATATGTAGCTACTCTAACTCTACATCCAACATGTAATGACTTAGGATTAGAGTATGTCTTGAGTGATTTTTTGTGTTTAACTCGTGTTTTGTTTCTCTAGTTTGTTAGGCAGATACGTTAGGCACTAGCAGTCGTAGGCTACTAGGCTTCAACCATAATACTATTTTACTATTTGGTACCTAAGAGTCAGAAACATATTTGCATATTTAGTATAGATGGTTTTTTCTATGCAAGTGGAGAAAATGTTTGGTTACCTTACATGCTACTCGAAAATGCTTCCTAATCCTATTATATTGTTCTAATCCGCCCATCCATAATTCCATTGTCAACCGCTATCCGACTATTAAATTAAAATAAAGATGATGTATTTACTCTTAGTTTGGTATGGGATTGTTAATATTTGATTTCGCATATGTTACCTCCAATGACTCTATTAGTAATAAATTGTTATATACATATCATATTAGCTATTATATTTACCCAACAACTATTGTTATATACCACCTCTTAAAGGGCATATGTATTTTTTTCCATCGACTTTAACTTTGAATTAACGGATCAGTGACATATATCGAAACAAGTCAATTTTCATTGACATATAGAAAAACATGTCAATTTTTTTCCACCTCTTATAGGGAAACATGTCAATTTTCAATGATATATATTTCATACGAAAATTATAATATATGGAAATGGATTTGGATTATATTAAGTTTATTTATTCAAGTCATATTATTCATATTTTAAACTGAAAACATATATCTGGACTATATAAAACGCCTACAAACTTTATACTGCAAGAATATATTTTTCAAGCTTGATATGCTCCGCTGCTTCTTGAAACAAAACCAATATTACTCGTGAAAATAGTTTTACCTCAGTTATGACTCAGGGATTATTCCTTGAAAAATGGAAATAATTTTCTTTGATGACTATTTCTTGAAAATAAGATTTTTTAAAAATATATTGTTTAAAGAAAACCAGAAAGAATTACAGTAGAATCGACCTCCAAGGCCCAAGGCCCATCATTCTATCTAGAAACGACTCACAGCCCGGCCCATCTCAGCCCACGAACATATATAGCTTGCTCGTCTCGTCCGCTTCGCAACCCGCGTCCTCTAGCGAGTTGCCCTAGCCGCCGCGCTCGCCGTCGCCGCCGCCGCCGCCGTCTCAGCCCCAGAGCTCCAGATCCAGCCTCCAGGAGCTCGACAGGCGTCTCCCTCCTCCCGCCGCCCCAGCTCCGCTTCGTCAGCCGTCGCGCCGATGGCGGAGGAAGCCACTGTAAGCTGCCGCCTTCCCAAAACCCTCGAAAAGTTTTTCGCCGCATCTTCTCTCTGTTCGTGTGGTTCCTACGCTCCGAGCGCCTCTGTGTACGGTGGTTTAACTTCTGGCGTGGTTTTCTTCTTTGTGTGCAAGCAGCAGGGGAAGAAGGAGGAGGAGGAGTTCAGCACGGGGCCGCTGTCCGTGCTGATGATGAGCGTCAAGAACAACACCCAGGTTGGTGCTGGATTTCTTCTTATGGTGTTAGGAATCTCAGTTCAATTCAAACAACCTGCTTAGCTGTGGGTGTTGGCTACTGCTTGCTTTTGATTGTTCTAGGTGTTTTCTTCCTGCAGTCAGATAGAGATAGTTCAGCTAGCTCTCTTCTAACAGTTTCAATTGAGGGGATAAACTATGTTAGAATTGAATTACCATGCCTATAATTTGCTAGTTAGAGCAGGCTCTTACTCATCCTACCCAAAACTGCTAGGGAAGTTCATTTCCACACCAGCTTAATGTCTTCAGCAAGTTACTTTAATTAGCTAGTTATTAGTTAGCTACTTATTCTTCACTTTTTATCAGCTGAAAGTTAGTTTCAGTAGTCAGTGTTGCACTGTACTATGACTTGTGTAGGTACTTTCACCGCTGAAAGTTAGGAAGTGATGCAATAGTCTCAATAGTTAGTGTTCACTGTGCTATGGCCTGGCTCACCATGCATTTGACTTTACAAGCTATCCTCTTGTTGTATATATGGGGTCCTAATTTGAACATATGGGGACCAGAATCACTGTTGCCTTTACATACATCTTTGTTATAAGAAATTGATTCGAGGGGATAAACTATCTTAGAGCTTAGTTATCTTTGTTATCATGTGCCTATAAATATCCTGGTGTCCTACCTATAACATAAGGATAATTAGAGCTGTCCTTCCTATCTGGAGTAGATCAAGCTGTTCAGAAAGTTTACCATATGCATCGGCCATTACCTGCATCAGCTTAATACAATGCTTTTCCATCCTCAAATTGGAGAGTGTGGACATCACACAATTCTACTACCTCTAATCTATGTGAACACAATGATTATATGATAAGCTTTATCCCACCTAATGGAAATAACAGAAGAATACATTTCTTGCAATTGGCCAATGAACAGTGTAGCGATGGATTGTGAACTGACTTAGTGGATTGGGTTTACTCAGAAGATTATTTGACAACTGTTTTTTGTTCTGAATGTTTGGGTGACATTCCTCATAAGCTGCTGCGTTCACAATTGAACTGTTATGAACGTGGGTAAATAAACTGTAGTTTCCTCAACTCTCTTAGCCCATAAGGATGCCCTATAAGTTCTGCTAAATTAATGGAGCCTTTCACATGTATGTGAATAATTGACCATGGTCCTTTGCATCTTTTTATTTTAGTGTAAATGCTGCATTTCAAAAGTTGCCACCAGATAATGTTGAATTTATTCACTGCTTGTCATATCTTTTGCTTTAGATACCTTGATATGCTATCTTGCTTTAAATGTGTATTCTGTTACTGATGCTGAATTCATTCACTCGGTGTCATGTATTTTTCTCTAGATACCTTGATTTCATATCCTGTTTTTTTTTTTATGGAGTAAACATTCATCAATCTTGGTTGTTTGTATGAATTTGGAAAACAAGCCTTAGCCGCATATTCGTGCTGATTTGCTTGATAGCTGCTACATTTGTATCATGTACACACTAGGCAAAAACCCTGCATATATCCGCTTGGTTCTACGGGTCTGACTTAACATCTTTGTTGCTGCTAGCACCGAGGTTATAGTCTTGTTTTTGTAATGAAGAGTAAAGATGTGTATCTGTAGGAGTTATCTGCTGAATTAAGCACCACTAGAAGTTGTCCTGAGTTCTGACTATAGATAATGCTTTGCATATGACACTGCTTCTGTATGCTCTTCTTTCTAGGTGCTTATCAATTGCCGGAACAATAAGAAACTACTTGGTCGTGTGAGGGCATTTGATCGGCATTGCAACATGGTTCTTGAGAATGTCAGGGAGATGTGGACTGAGGTACATGGTGTTATCCGAAGATCTGAACCTTTGTTCCATTTGCTTTTGGTGCCGTTTTCAGTAACATGGGTTGCTCTTGCTGCAGGTGCCAAAGACTGGCAAAGGCAAGAAGAAGGCACTTCCGGTGAACAAGGACAGGTTTATCAGCAAGATGTTCCTACGTGGGGATTCAGTCATCATTGTGCTCAGGAACCCGAAATGAGTTAGCATTGTATCCAGGACTGTCTCTTTGCTGCGTCGCTCTTAGTAATGTCCAAATGCTCTAAGCACATGTCTAAGAGAATCGAACCAGAATCAGCTATATTTGATGGTTGAGTGTTGTAGTTGGAGTTGTTATGACTTATGATTTTACCTCCCTTGTACCTAACTTGCATGGTTAGCATCTGTTTGGATCATCAATGTATTAGCTCAAGACAATTTAGAATTGGGTTTGTCCACTGGTACATTTTGGGTTCATCAACCCAGTTTCTGAAGTATTGAATGCCTTGCTATGTATGGAGCGTTTTGCACAGGCTACTGCTGAACGGGCCCACATGTCAGCGAATCTGAACTCATTCAATCATAGTGCGATGGACAGCAAAGGCGGTCTGCGAGCAGCAGAAGGTGTCCGTCAAATCCATTGAACAAGTCACAAAATGTTAATTATTTTTGAAATCGTTGCCAGTTGAAAAAGATTGAAATCAATGCGATAGAAAAAAAAAGGTGAAATCCTAGGAGTTGAATCTTTTTTTTAAGAAATCAGTGCGATCGAAACAAATGGTTGAGTTATTTTTGAAATCCTAGCGAGTTGAGAAATTTTGAAATCAATCCGATCTTAAGTTATTTTTGAAATCCTTGCAAGTTGAAAAAAATGAAATAAATACCATTTACATAACAGATAGATAGAGCTGCGTGATTTTCATAACATATATAAATTGAGATGCATGTATGGAGACCTAAGTAAAATGCGTCCATTAAAATGCGTCCATAGCTCAGTGGTAGGACATATATAAATTGAGATACATGCATGGGAGATCTAAGTAAAATGCGTCCATAGCTCAGTGGTAGAGCATTGACTGTAGATCAATAGGTAATCACGACATATATGAATTGAGATGCATGCATGGGAGATCTAAATAAAATGGGTCCATAGCTCAGTGGTAGAGCAATTGACTGCAGATCAATAGGTCTCCGGTTCGAACCCGGATGGGCCCTAATTGTTGTTTTTTCATTTTTTTTACCACTTTGTACAAACAGAAGTTACAGAGTAACGTTTTTTCATTTTTTTACCACTTTGTACAAACAGAAGTTACAGAGTAACAGAAGCGTTGAACAATGGCGTGGTGTCGTAAAAGCAGCGTCACATATTGCAACAATTTTTCCAATTCGGTTCTCCCTCTCTCCGGACCCACAAGAAGCGTTTGGGCCGGATATGCTTATGCAGCAGTAATTGGGCCCTGGGCTGTTTAGTCGGAGCTGGGTCAGCTATTGGCCCAAGTCCCTCCTCTTGGGTCCGAGATTTACCATGCAAAACACATGGAAACATTGCCAAATCAAAATGTCAATAATTTGGTAGGCTAAGATTTGACTTCAAACCAAACCTGCCATTCTTTTCCAAACCCCATCACACTAGCAATCGCAGTTGCAGAATTGAAAGGGCAGGATGATCAGATCATTTCACCAAAGTATGAAACCATAATCCAAAGGCCTAATGCGGCATTGAATCTCTCAGCAAAAAATTACCGACAAGGGAAGCGGAACGATTTTGGATGAGAGGATAATTTACTGACAGCGAATCAGCAGTTCAACATTAGAACAAGTAGAGTATCTAGTCACCAGTTAGATTACGAACCAGTTGTTGTTCACAATGATTTGATTTCCGTCTCCTTTCTACAAGTAAACATATCACATAGTCTAGATGTTACCAACAGATCCCTAAAAATTCTTTATCTTTGATTGCTTCTTTATTTCTACCAAGGAGTTCTGATGAATGAGCAGTTAATTAAGTTGTTAATTAATCATCATCTGAAGCCATGAGGTAGCTCAGCTCAGCTCAGCTCTTTACTTGTCGGCCAATTAGCATGTATGTATATGATGCATTGCTCTCTTCTTTCCTTGTTGATTAATCACTTCATCCCTTCTTGACATTCACCTGTGCTTTCCTCATGCTCCATGCCCTGAGCTGCGACACCTTCACCGTGCTGCTGCCGTTGTTGAAGGCGTACATGTGGGTGGCTCCGTCGACCACCGCCACCGGGTAGACTCTGGCCATGATGCAGGCCCTGCCGCCGCCGCCGAAGCTCTCCACCGCAGAACGGTCAATCTGCACGCCGGAGTGACCAGGTTTCAGAATTCAGACAGTTCATTTCACTCCCTACACGTGTTTCAGAATTCAGACAGTTCATTTCACTCCCTACACGTGTTTCAGAATTCAGACAGTTCAATTCAGACACTTACTCACCAGAGTTCTCAAAGAGATCTTCTTCTCCTTTTCAAGGTCATATTCAAAGAAGCCTCCGTATGCTGGTGTGTACAGTCCTGGCCTCAACGATGACCTGCACAAGGAAAATTAAGATGAACAGTTTTAGACTGACATATGAACAAGTTCAGACTTTTTAAGTGTCTTCCTTGTTTTCCAATGTTTACTGTCAAACGCTAGATCACTACAATATCACCTCACTCGATTACTAATGCAATGCAAATTCTCAAGCATCAAAAGAATCTGGGTGTTCTATACTACAGTCTACAGTTGATGAAAAAGCATTAACCTTGTCAGATCAGAGCACATGAGAACCATATACTTCTGCTCTGATTTGTAAACTCTGAAGTTCACAGTAGTGTGTTCATCCATGTTATCAGAGGCAAGAACAACAAGTCCAAATGGCCCCACTCCACCATGAACTGAAGCATCTGCTTCGCGGCAATGTTTCTCGGTGTCTAAAAGCCAGGAAGGATCAAATGGATCAGCAGCATCTATGGCTGCCAGCTCAAAATCTATCTCGACATCTGCCTGCTTCAAGAAAATGGTGTCCTATATTAGCTACAGTTTATGTAAAAAAACATACCAAAACTAGCTTGGCTACAATGCTCTCTACCGTTGTTTTAGAGTTCTACTACCGCTATTATTCTACTATCAGTATTATTGTCAGTAAAAAAATCTCATTGATTTTGAGTTCCACTACTAGTAAAAAAAAATCTACTCTCAATAGTTGATATATTAGTATAAGTAGATCTAATCCATTGGCTTAGGAAAAAAATAAACGATTTAGATTAGTTCTACTATTAGTAGAGAGTATTGTAAAACACCTAATCATAATGCTTTGATGAGGTAAAATGAAACTAGCCTGTAAAGTATCAGTTCCATTAATCTCAAACAAATCCCCCTTCTTGAGCTCTATCTCTTGATGGCTGACTTCATTTCTTCGAAGCGATTCAACCTCTTCAACTGGCCATTGCAGCAACCGCTTGCCATCGCCATCTAACCAAATTGTCCTGGGGATTGCCTTTTATGAAATAACAAATGGGGATAAACATGTTACACTGACAAGCTAAGGTCAAAACAGTACTTCCATATCATATAGCTAAAGGAGCTTAGAGGCTGAATTTCTTACATGTATGCCAGCCCAACCTTTTGCAACATCATCTGAGGTACTATCTGTCTCATTAGTCCAGCCCCATATTATCCGTCTTCCTTTTCTCGAATCGAAGAATGACTTTGAAGCATAGTAATTGCCATAATCGATCCTCAACCACAGCCGTCTGTCATCCAAGATGGTATCTGGCACAAACATGTCATGTTTTAAATCATAAACACCAACCATGTACTTGTCACAGTTATCCAGACTCATTTTGAGGACATGCTTGGCGCCATTTGGGATAGCCGCAGACAGGTCCAGCCCATTGTTCTTGCCAGGTAAAACAGCGAAGAAATCCGGGCACTCCCACATGGTGGATGCGTTGGAAGAATACAATGGGTGCTCTACTCTAGTCCATTGCATAAAGTCTTTACTCTTGTACAAAAGTGCTGCACTGTAGCCATTCAGCTCAGCCCCAACTGCTATCCTCCATAGCCCATCTGGTCCTATCCAACCGGTTGTCGGATCTCTGAATTGGTTTGAGTTCAAACCCTGTCCAACTGGTTCGATCAGCGGGTTGTTTTTTGGCTTGGTCCATTCCCTCAGGTAAGGGTCAGACCAATTCTTCGGCAGCACAATGTTTTGAACCTGACGCTTCTCCGTGTCGGCACCAGTATATATGATCACTGGTTGATCACCAGCCAGGATTGTGGCTGAACCAGTCCAGCAACCGTTTATGTCGCTCGGAGTATTTCCTTCTATTGCAGGTTCAAGACGGATCCAGTTGATGAGATCTGTTGAGACTGAGTGGCCCCAAACTATGTTACCCCAAACGGATCCATTCGGGTTATACTGGTAGAATTCGTGGTAGATGCCGTTGTAGTACATTGGTCCTGTAATTTTTGAGATAATTTAGGCTTGTAATGTCTCAGCTTATTCTGCAATTTGTTTGGATGCATTTTATGTGAAGAAGACGCATACCGTTTGGATCTTTTGAATTGCCAAATTTTGCCAGGATTGCCATTTCACCGGACATTTCAAAAAGAAACAGAGAATATCAGATTTCGAATAATTGGCCTATATAAAAGACATGACAAACAGGGCGAAAGATGCAAAAATTCAGTACATGCTTGATTATTAGCCTGTGTTTAAGAACAGATCTGTGAAATGTTTCAGAGCAAAAATCAAGTCCTGTAAATCTGTAATTAGGCCTCTTACAACAAATCTTTGCATTTTCTAGGTTAACATTTCCTAACTGGAGCTAGTAGACTAGTATTAACAGAATAGTACAACAAATGTGTTCTCTCAGAGAAAACTACCCAAGATGGCTGTGGCACTATGGCATACGTATAGAATGCCTACCCGTCAAAATATGGCCATATCACAGCATTTTTGCAGTAAACAGTTTCCAGTGAAAAAAAATCTAAATATAAAGAATCAACATATTACGATAAACTGAAAATCTAACTGCAGCACCACAAACGTGTGAAACAATAAGCAGCAAATTTCACAAGCAATGAGTTGTCTACCTACCTTTCCTCTCTCTTATTATGAAACTAACATGTTCACAATAATTAAGGTCACCCACTAGGCTAAATTTCTGCAGCTGGAAAGATGCTAACTATCACCTAATTAGACGATTCTTAACTTCTGCAACAATAACCCTAATTAGATCAGCTGTTTCTTCTTGAACCAAGAAAGAAAGGCACATCAAGCAGGAGAATACAGATTCTGGTTGGATATAGCCAAAGTCAAAAGGTTGAAAACTCATGGAAAGCATACAAACGCACCATTGATCCAGTTCTTGGGAGGCTGGAAGTGATATCCAGTTCTATATCCCTTGCTCACAATAGAGGAGACCTTTGGAGACTGTGGATAGAGGAAGACTCTCTGTGTGGCCTCTACTCCGTTCCTGCAGATAAGATTAGATTCACAGGAAAAAAGTACAAGGAAGACGAAGAGAAAGGGCCAGTGAGGCCATGGCTGAGGTACTAGGGCCATGACCATGGGAGAGGAAATGGCCAAATGGAGATGTAAGATGTGTGAAGACTTTGTTTAACTTGGTGATGTGGTGACCAACAGCACAAAAGTAATGACACTTGCTTGGATTGGTCCAAACAGAATTTTTTAAGTGCTCGGTACTTATTTTAATTCAACAGGATGGTTAGTTTCCATTCAGACCTTGCTTTGTAGCAATATCATAGAGGATACCAACTTAAGGAAGGTTAAGCATGATTTAGTTTGTTTGACTTGTAATATAAGATTTAATTGAACCCTTGTATGAAAATTTCAGCAAAACAAGGTTCAAAATGAAAAATGAAACTGTCTTGAAACCATAGTATACCTTGAAGAATCTATTTGAGACAGCTAGGTAAGCATCATTAGCTTAGTTTCATAGACTTCTCGCCTTCGTCTACTTCCTCGTCTCCTGATTTGCTGGTGTCCATGTTCTCCTACCCTGGCAATATTTCTTTCTCCTCTTCCTTGTACTTTTCTTATCTAAATCTTCTTTCTTCTGTGATCTTCCTGTGGAAAGACAGCATTCTTGTTGCCGATGGACTCCGATTTTCAGCAGCAGTAAGTAATCCAGCAGATTCCTCCTGTATCGAGATAGACTCTGATGTTTGAGCTTTTATTTGTTTTGGTGTCTGAACTCCATCCACCCCTGGCTCCAAAAAGAAGAAGAAAAAGGAAAAGGGAGGACAAAACTGTGTCCACTAGCATTTCTGAGTTCTGACTGGATTTTTTTTTTTTGGAATTTTGACTGGATCACAAAAAATCTGAAACTTCACCTGATAGCTACACGCACTGAAGATAACTGTTGTGCACCTTCTCTTCAGTTTGTTGTGCTGGATGTGTTGTGGTATTACCTCATCCCTGAGATGATAGCATTTTAAACGACATGAAAATCCCAGCAAATTTCACCACAACGAAAAACCACTACTATGTAACCTATAATTCTGGTAACACCAGAGGATTAAAACAAATAATCAGGGGGACACAAAAGTAAAATATTGTAGAGGATTAAAACAATAATCAGATAGGGGGCACAGAATAAGATATTTTAGATGATTAAAACAAAAAATCAACTGGCACAAAAATAAAAAGATTTTTCTTTTTAAAAGATTCTTCCAAAAGAAAATCATTCAGAGGGTAAAAAAAAATAAAAGAGTAATTGACAGCTGTGGGAATGTGGGATCCAAAAGAAAATCATTCAGAGGGTAAAAAAAAATAAAAGAGTAATTGACAGCTGTGGGATTTGAACCCACGCCCTTTCGGACCAGAGCCTAAATCTGGCGCCTTAGACCACTCGGCCAAACTGTCATTGCTGCTGTTTGTAGGATTCTTATTTATAAATTAGACAGATGCATTTCAGAAAGGCCAAAATTGCCACATGGATTTGAGGAGAGGACAGAGGTTCCGAGGTTGCCTGCGCTTTCAATGCGTTTCACTCTCGGTGAAAAAAGAAAGAAAATTCCGATGAATGTTCAGTGGTTCTGCACTATATCTCCATGTGTTTTACAGCACAAATGCTATAGGAAACTCACAACATGGTATTGTTGTAATCAAGAATTTGGAATGGTTTTACAGACTATCGTCAAGTTCACCAACGTTTCAGAATCTAACAAAAACCTTCACATACTCCGAGTCCGACATTGACTGGAGAAAGAGTAATAGAACAGACACATGTTCAAATTAAGATCATTTATCATTATCAATAACAAAGAACGAAAATTGAAGCCCAGGACATCCCGACAGGAATGTCGAGGAACCCGCCGCCGTCAGAGCTGTTTCGCGGCAGACTCAAGCGGAGCGAGCTCCGAGCGTGGGAGAAAAGATCATACCAGGCTGCGTGGACGGGAGCTTCCACGGAGTGGCGAGGCCGGGGCGGCCAGGTCAGTAATCCCGTGGCGCTGAGAGTG
This sequence comes from Oryza brachyantha, assembly GCF_000231095.2. Classification (NCBI taxonomy): domain Eukaryota; kingdom Viridiplantae; phylum Streptophyta; class Magnoliopsida; order Poales; family Poaceae; genus Oryza; species Oryza brachyantha. Next base: position 33,105,999 of record NC_023163.2, on the reverse strand, counting down.
AGAGGGAGGAGGGGAGCGAGACGGGTGAAGAGAAGCATGAGGAGAGATGGCTCTGGCAGTGGCAGGGGCAGCGGAGGACAGGGCAACGCAGCGTTGGGAGTGGAACTGGTGTTGCGCTGCCGCGGCTGGCTCATGATCGGAGGCCGGAGAACTCAGGGGCGACGGCGACGGGAGGTCCCGGCGGCCTACGTGGCGGCGGCCGGCGGCGACATGTATTTCTGCGCTAATTTGTCTATCATCCTCACCGTTTTGCTTTTAATAACTACTTCCACTGTTTACAACGCAAGAATTCCATTATTATTTATATGGATGCTAGTTAATCTAAATATATTTTTATAAATTATATACATTCATTAATTAATGAATTTAGATAAGACTAAAAAGTTTTACAATATGAAACGGAGGTAGTAAACTGAAATCACTTATTAACAATTAAAATAGAAATTTTTTTAAAAATATGTGTTTTTATAGTGATCTAAAAAATATTAATTTAAGTAAACTATGATGAAATTTTTTTTCTAAAGATCAACTTAGAGCTAAAATTTAAAATTTTAAACTTAAAAGTTACTTCCTCCGTTTTATATAATGTAAGATGTTTGATTTTTTTTTCTTATAATGATTGACCATTTATCTTATTCAAAAGATTATAAAAATATCATTTATTTTGCTTGTGACTTACTTTATTATCAAAAGAATTTTAAGCACGATTTGTTATTTTTATATTTATACTAAACTTTTAAATAAGACGAAAACTTTTGAATAAGACGAATAGTTAAACATCGTAACCAAAAAAATCAAACATCTTATCTGTAAAAGGATTTTTATTTTAGTTTATTTGCTTCTAAAATTCAGAACCTACAAATTAGTTTATTAATGCATTTGCTTCATTCCAGTACGGGGAGTCGGGGACAGCACTAGTCCCACTAGCAACGAGGCTGTACTAAGGCCTTGTTAGGTCCAATTTTTTTTTTCAAAAACATCGCATCGAATCTTTAGACACCTAAATAAAGCATTAAACGTAGATGAACCAAAAAATTAATTACACAGTTACGGAAGAAATCTTAAGATGAATCTTTTAAGCCTAATTAGTCCATGATTAGCCATAAGTGCTACAATAACCAACATATGCTAATGACAGATTAATTAGGCTCAAAAAATTCGTCTCGCTGTTTCTAGGCTAGCCGTGAAATTCATTTTTTTATTCGGGTTCGAAAACCTCTTCCGACATCCGATCAAACGTTCGATGTAACCCCTTTAGCAAAAATTTTTGCCAACTAAATAACCCCTAACTTTCTTTCCTGCGTCACCTTATTCTAGTCCAAAGTATGCGGATGCGGAGACCGGATTCCTCTTCAGCGACCTATTTTAGGGCGCGTTCAATGGTAGAGCCGCTGTGGACTCTATTTCAAGTCACGCCAGCAACAATAGTCTATTTTATAATAATAGTAAAAATGTATAGTCAGATGTGGTTTCTTCATTAATGGAATAAAATATTCTTTATTACGTCAGTTTCCTTTTTATACACCCTCATACCAGAAAGTTTCCTTTAATAAATGCTAAGAGTCGACTCTAAGCCGTTGCCATGCATGACAATAACTTTTCTCTGGCCTTCTCTCTTTTCTCCACGTTACCAATCTTACGTGGCGAACGGGAGAGTCAGTTAATAAGTATATTTGAATGTGCCCTTAGATCCTATTTAGTTTCTAAAAAGTTTTCTAAAAAATAACACATCAAATTTTTGGATATCTAAATAGAGCATTAAATATACATAAACATTAAAACTAATTACATAGTTATGGGAGCAATCGTGAAACGATTTTTTTAACCTAATTAGTACGTGACTAGCCATAATTGCTACAATAATCTATATGTACTAATGACAGATTAATTAGGCTTAAAAGATTCGTCTCGCAGTTTATTCATGAAATTTGTAATTTATTTTATAATTAGACTACATTTAATACTTATCCAATGTGATATTTTTCTAAAAAAATTACAAACTGAACCGGGCCTTATTATGTATTCCACCTTTATTGTAAAATTTTGGGGCTAGATTTATTTATATGCTAATAAAAATAGACACATATAATATATATATATATTTATAAATCTAAGTAAGCATGAAAGACTTGAAATATAAAAACAAAAAGGAGTACCCCGTGGCAACCCAAATTTCTTGGCCGCACCACACATCATCAGTACAGATCTAAGTCTAAGTCTAAGGCCCTATTTAGATCCATAAAAATAGCAAAAGTTTTACAAGTACTTTTTAGCAAAATAGATCTAAACATTAGGATAAAAAAATAGCAACTTTACATTTGGCATCTGGCAATCTAGAGTAGCAAATTTCACTAAAAAATACATAGGGACACGGACCACCTCTCACTTCTGAAAGAATGATAACTTTTACATGCCTCTAAACACCAACTTACAAAATACAATACCAAAACTTTTGCCACCAAAACTTTTGCCATTTGGCATTTCAAATACCTCTAAACAGGGCCTAACAGGGCAAATGATTGTCTAGAAAAACATGACAAATGCTTTCCGAAAAAAATGAGAAAAAGACAGGCCTCTGGATGGCTAGCGGACAACATGAAAAAGGCTAGCGGAAAAAAATCGGTTTCAATATCAAAAAGAGAGAGAAATAATCAGTTGCCATTTCATACGGATGGCTGACCAAAGATGGGGAGTATTCACAACAAAAGTGACACAGAACATTGGCATTGCCGCTAGATTAGCAAATCTATGACCATTTATACAACGAAACAGCCATGCAATTCAAATATGCTTCTTTGTACACAGGTCCATGTTAGTGCCCAGTAAGGTTCTCTTGTACGTGCTGAGAAGCAACAACGAAACGGGGCGTATCTTCTTGCGTCCATGTGTCTTGAGCCCTTTACCAATCTTCATCCAGCGTAGCCCTATGGAAGCACAGCACTGTGCATACAAGGATGAAGAAGGACGTGAACTCGATGAACATAGCTCCAGTCTCAATTAGGCCAGCATGCCTCAGAATTGCTGGAATTGCAATGCTTCCCATGGCGGATGCACCAGTCAGGAATTTTGCAGCATTGAACCACCTGAAATGATAAGCACTCAATTCTTAGTTTTGCACAATTACAAATGTAAGTACCCCGTCTTTATATCTGTTGAGCATCGAGCTAACACAACAATGTGCACTAAAGTTCTTGAAAAGTAAACAACAATATTGAACCGTACCCTCCACCATCTCTGCTAGTCAAGAACTGGGTGGATCCACCACCAAAGAATAGGCATGGCATCGGAACAAGGACATACATGAGAGCTGCGGATGTATAGCGAATGTCAGTTGAAGGGAGACGGGGATTTGGCAATATTGATTGGGTAACAAACTAACAATTACCTGCTAACATAGGCCACCAATTATTGTACAGAGCACAAGCCTGCACCATCAAAATAATGATCATAAATTACAGAATTAACAATCTTATCAAACAGCGATAGCATGTCAGTCCTGCAGGCCACGGTATCCTGAGAATGCTACTGAGAACACAGAAGCTTGATGGTATCTACAACATCTTTGTGTTCATTGACTGTGAAGTGTCATTTCTAGCATGCATGATTACTACTCAAATTGGATGACTACTAAGCTTCTATAGTAATTTTGGTCGGCAGCTGATGCAATACTCCTCCAACTTTATGAATTTCATGACGCAATAGCATGACAGAGAATGTGCATGAAAGAATTGCACAATCAAAATGTTGAATCAAACTGTTAGGTTCCCACTTCTCTAAGTAATGAGATAGATAGCAAGTAAATAGCAACTGTCATTAAATAAAGCTTCCAGAAGCCTAAATTGTAGCTAATAAAAGAGGCTGGGAGGGGCTTTAACAAGTGAAGCACCATGTACCAGTATTTGCAAAAGAATGCTTGTTGAGAACATAAATGCAAGTCCAGCGAGCCTGTAATAGAAGCAATTACATTGTTATCGCTTTACATACATGTAATAGAATACCCAGAAAAGAATATGAATAATATACTTACACTGTCAAGACACACACCATTAGTAAGTGGACATCATCATCGAGCAGAAAGGTATAAAAGCAAAGCAGACAAGCAGCATTAAGTTAGTGAGAATTTTAAAGCAATTTGCAGGAGAACAAAGATGATGGTATGACCTACCAATAGCACTAGAGTCTAACAAATAACTGCTGGTGAAATTGAAATGTATTTTCAGAATGGTAACTCTGTGCATATGAAACATTATTATATAAAATCAGTAAACATGGTGGTATGACCTACTAAGATCACTGAAGTCTAATAAATAACTGATGGTGAAACTTTTGAGAACACTAACTCTGTGCATATGAAACATTATTCTAGAAAAAACAGTAAAGAAGATGGTATAACCTACTAAGAGCACTAGAGTCTAATAAATAGCTGATGGTGAAACTGAACTGTATTTTGAGAACACTAACTCTGTGAATATGAAAAGCTAATCAGTAAGCAGTTTTGAATTTCAAAACTCCAACTTCATGCAATTTCTCCCAGTTTTGCTGGAAGAACTTTCAATGCTTAATAGCTCACCATGCGATTTATTTCCTTCATGGTGGAGATGCTTATTTTTAGTTGTTCTATGTAAATGCTAATTTAAATTTAAAGATGCTTATCTTTAGATGGTGGACGTGTTTTCTAAGTGTTTTTGAATATTTCAATGATCTTCGTTATGCATATGTGATTGTACAATTAAAGGTAAAGAGAATAACAGAAGTTGATGTTTGGATGTTTGTACTAAACATAAATATGCCCATTTGTTAGAAATAAGACCATTTCTAATCCAGATTTTCAAAGAAAGCCCAGATTACAGAGTTCACACAACGCCACACACCCACAGGTAGACTACATGTTGACTTCAAACTGTCCAGTTCCATGAATCTTCTGTTAGGAGGTAGAAAATGGTTGCATATTTTTCAATCAAAACCTATGTAGTTTCAGTACCACAATGTGCCTTTTAGCAGAAAATTCAAGAAAGTGCTATCCATATGTTCTAAGATTTTTTTATAAGCAGAGCAGTTCAGGTTTGTGGTGAACTCTATATCAAACTAATTTAAATGCACATTGCAAAACTTTGTACCTGCTCATGGGTATCAGTTATGTGATGCTGGGGATTGTTTGTCATTGAGACCGATGGATAAGTTGGCATTTTGCAGGCATATTTTTGGCTATGGGCCTTATTCTGTTGGAAAGATGCAAAAGAGTTGAATGCAACATAGTACTACATGCTAGTGTTTCATGCATTGCTATAGACAAAACCAGACTTGAAAGCTACAGTTTCTAATGGCAAAACACAAGACCCAACACCAAGGTCCCAACTTGGAGGATCAAATTCACTCTGATTCTATGAACAACATCTAAAACGCACACTTTCGAGCAATTCGTGTTCAGGAAAGTCCCACCAATATCCGGTGATACACACGCACACATCAACCTCCCTCTTCCACATTAACAAGCTCGAAACCACCAAAGTCACAACCCTTCCAATCGCCGAATTGCGAGCATCACACCAACTCACGCACGACCAATTGGGGATCCCGCTAGCAAGCGCCAGCCAATCGCAACACCCCCACCCAAACCGAAACCCTAGCGACCCAATCCCCCGCACCGCGACGCTCGAATCGGAGACCCCAAACGACGCAGAAATCGGAACAGAAACTCGAGCAACCCTCACCTTCGACGGTCATCGCCATCTCCGCGAGCAAGCAGCGGCGGCCGGCGGGGCGCACTTCCTTCCTTCCGCTCTGACCTGCGTCGCGAGTCTTTCGCTTTACCCCCTCCACCAAACGGGACGGAGAGAGAGAGAGAGAAATACTCCGTTGGAAAACACACTAAGTGGCTGACAGTGGGTCCCGCATGCTCTGGCCCCCACCTGTCAGTGGGCCATCGGTGTATAAGATGGAGAGAGCCGAGCGAGAGGGCGCCGCCGGTGTTAGGGTATCTCTCTTGAGCTCTCAGCTCGCCGCCGCCGCCGCCGCGCGAGGTGGGCGCTTCACTTGGCCTTCAGGAGGAGAAGGAGGGCATGGCGCGGCTCACGGTGGAGCAGGCGAAGCGGGAGGCGGGATCCGAAGGGACGGCCGCCACGTCGCTCGACCTCTCCCACCGCGCCCTCTCCGACGTCAGCGCCGCCTCTGCTCTTCCGATTGGTGCCCTGCCATGTGTTCCTCATCGTTGTGCGGTGCTGTGTTCCGTGTAGGTGTCGTGCCTGAGCAGCTTCAACAATCTGGAGCGCCTCGACCTCGGCTACAACTGCCTCGTCACCCTCGAGGTAGCTAGAGTGCAGTAAAATGCCAAACTAGTCAATGTAGTACTACCAAGTTAAAATACAGCATGATACTGGCAAATGCATAAATTTTAGGGCTTGTTTGGTTTAGAGGATTAGGAATGCATGCAAATATCAATACATAGGAATTTTTCCACGAGGGTTGAGTGAATGAAAATTGTTCTATGTCTTTTCTCTACAACTTGTAAAAAAGGATTTTTTTTTTGTTTTTCCTATCCTTCATTCCTACAAACCAAACGGTTTTCATAGGAATTAATTCCGAGGAATCCAAATACTTTGTTTTTCCTCCAAATTATTTCACCTATGTGGATATATGGGCTGCTATTCAACGGATGATTCCCATAATGACCTCTCAAAAACCATCCTGTAATGAACTAATTTGATGCATGCTCAGTCTGAATAATTCCTCTAGCTCATTCAAGTAGATAATGGATGATTAATTTTCCACTAAATCATTGCTGTGTCAATCTCTATCATTTATATTACACTTACATTGTGGCTTTGAATGCTGAAGGGCTTGTCCACCTGTGCCAATTTGAAGTGGCTTTCGGTTATTGAAAACAAACTTGTGAACTTAAAAGGTGTTGAAGGCCTCTCAAAGCTGCAGGTGAGTTGCTCTCTCTACCTGCATCTTGATGCGACTGAATCCAGAATTTAATGTTACCTGCATCTTGATGCGACTGAATCCAGAATTTAATGTTAACCCGATTACTTCACTTGGAATGATCGCCAATTGTTCCTCTCCGGTTGTACAGGTACTGAATGCTGGCAAGAATAAGCTTAAAACAATGGATGAAGTCAAATATTTATCAAGCTTGGGAGCATTGATTCTAAATGGTAATGCTATGCAGAAATGGTATATGTTGTCATTTGTACTTGGATTCTTGTCGGTATCTTGATGCATTGATCTTTGTAATTTCTCATGCAGATAACAACATTTCCTCCATATGCAAACTTGACCAGCTTCATCAGTTGAACACTCTTGGTATGCATATCGAGATCACTTCATTAATAGAATAAAATGAATGATTTCATCCTGTGGATATTTTTTTTCTTTTTGAAACGATATAATCTTGCTGTGTGCTGATAATTTCAATAAACTAAAAGGGAAGTGGTAGCCTGCAGGAAAGTATAGATTGGGCCAGGGGAACTTAACACTAAGAACCTTTTCCATTACATTTTTTTCTGCACGGAAAATACTACTCCCACCGTCCCAAAATAACTTCACCTTTCTAGTTCAAATTTGATCTAGAAAGGTAAAGTTATTTTGGGACAGATGAATTAGTTTACTAATAGATAATCCACGTTTCTTCGTTCTCATATTATATTATACATACATCAACCAACAAATGAGTTGTTTCACATTCCAGTTCCAAACAGGCAAACAATAATGATGTTCCCTCCACTTTAGTAACTTCTGAATGTTTTTTGCTGCAGTTCTCTCCAAAAACCCTATTTTCACTATTGGGGATGCTTTGATGAAGGCAAAGGCTATGAAAAAGGTTACTATTATTTAGTTTGCAAAAAAAAAGAGAGAAATACTTTAGCATCTTTAATATGCAACTTTTCTTATCTTACATGACTAATGTTTTGTTTCTGCTTTCCTCAGTTATCCTTGTCTCACTGCCAGATAGAAAACATTGGTTCTTCTCTCACAGCGTGTGTGGAATTGAAGGAACTTCGGCTTGCTCACAACAAGATCACTGTATGTAGTCCTACTTATGAATAGCATATTTCTGGGCTGTTTTTGCACCTTGATTTTTATTGCTACCCAAAAGCATGGTCTATTGCGCTTGGTCACTCTGTGACATCCTATCTGAATTCTGATTCACAGACAATTCCATCAAACTTGGCGAAAAATGTCAAAATTTTGAACCTTGATTTAGGAAACAACTTAATTGGAAGGAGGTCAGATTTGGAGGTTTGCATTAATTTGCCCCCAACCTTTTGTGTTCATAATATCTTTACACTATCTCAATCTTTCTACTCTTCTCTCTTTTGGATTTTAGGTCCTTTCTGAACTGCACTACTTGAGGAACCTAAATTTGCAGGGAAATCCTATTGCTGAGAAAGATGGTTTAGCCAAAAAGGTAATTCCTTTTCCCCCTGCCTTTCTGTATGCATTGCAATTCTGGAGTAATTCTTGATGTTTTCTCAGGTTATGAAATTAGCTCCCAATCTGCGCATATTTAACTCAAAGCCTATGGAAGCCAGCTCCAAGAGTACGAAGAACTCTAGAGAAGAGAATCTACCAACCAAGGATGCTGCTATGCCTGACGGTGGTCCTACTGACATTTGTACAAAAAAGAAAACCAAGGGGAAACACTCGAAACAACAAATCAAGAGCCCTGAAGAAACCGTGGGACAAAGTACTCGCCTGGATGTCACTATTGCCACACCAGTAAAATCTGAACCGCTCATTGGAGAGGGAAAAGAAAAGGTGGCTGTAGAACATGTCAAGAACAAGAAATCAAAGAGGAAGGACGACAACTCTTCACTTGATGATACTGATAAAAAGGCTAGCAAAGGAGCCAAGAGGATGAAATCTGCTAACAAAGAGAAGAATGCCGAAGGAATTGATGACACAGAAATTCCATTTGCAGACTTGGTGTTCTCTAGTGAAGGCAACAATCCAGATCCTGAGTTGAAGGGCAAAATTCAGGAAATTGCCCCGGATGGAAAATTTGGTGGCCTGGTAATCGATCACACCAAGAAGAAGAAAGGCAAAGGCATGGTCGTCGGCTCCGCTGCTCTTGAGCAGCTATCCTCTGCGCCGGAGGTGGGAGCAGGTGCACTGTCAGGATGGGATTAGTTGTAGACTTGCAGTGAGCTGCGACCCTGATCACCGGCAAATTGGCGATTAGTGGTCAATGGAACGTTGGAACTCCTTTGTTTTAGCTTTGCTTGCAAGCAGTGGTTTTGCATGCACTATCTGCTTGCTTGATCACTTCAAATGTGTAACTGACTTGTTGATACAGCAGTTTGGAAATTTTGTGAACGTTCAGATGATTGGGAAGCTCTGTTTCGTCTCTTAACTCATCAGCGTTGTTGCTTTCTATCCATTATCAAACTCTGATAGTTCAGCACAGCCACGACAATTCGCGTTAGCTTTTCTGAAGAACTTGCTTTGCAATAAATTGAGAGACAAATATGGTAGCTATTGAAGTCAAACCAGTCGGTCCGAGAACATAATGTCGTCCCGAAGCAAGGTTATGCCATTGTCCAGTCAACTTCAAAACCGTAATACGTTTACCATATATCATCGCCACAAAAATTGCACTCAACAAGGAATGCATATTAATGTTTGCATCAGCAAGCATACACGATAGTGCCAAACGACATATTAATGTTTGCATATTAATCGCTAGATTTGCTTCGAGATATTGCAAAACATTCACCTATTTTTGAACCTTGGACATTTCGTCAGCATATGCTGTTTGAAGATGATAGCTAAAATACCATAGTGCCAAACGATATATTTACGAACAAAAAATAATTTAGGAATAAAAATTTTATATACGTGTTTTTAACGATCTAAAAGTAAATGCTGAGTAAACTTTGATAAAAAAACCCCCTAAAATCAACTCTAAATTTAATGTTAAAAATTCAAATTTTGGCTTATAAGCAAAAGAGAAAAGTTAAGGGTCCTAATCTCATCAAGTGATGGATATAAATGGGACCAGTTTCTGAGATAAGAGCCTGAATACAGCAAAAACTGAATTATACATCATAACAAAATTTCCACGAGAGATTCTTCGTCCACCACGGATCATTGTTGGGGCACTTCAAAACCGCTTGCGGATAAATTCATATGGAGGAACTTTATCAACTGCAGAAGGAGCAAGTCAGTGGGCTCAAATCAATTCTTAAACTGTGCATTTTGTGTCGATAAGATTTTATACAAATTAAGAACATACCATCTCCCCAGCTAGCCACTGTGGGTTGTGAAGATAACATCTTCTGGGCAAAATCTGTTATATCATCTAGAGTTATTTCGTCCATACATTGAAGAAAATGATCAACAGGCTTCCTGTGGTGACAGAATAGAAAGGAATAAAAATGAATTTCTATACATAAGACTTCTGAAGAATGGTTGGGTGTCAAAGATAATGACTTACCTGCACCCGTAAGTCAATAACTGCCTCCCTATATCTTCTGCAACAATTACCTGGGATGCAAATTAAAATAAGGGTATCAAGTTAGTTTAATTATCTCTGACAAAGTGACAAGGACCATGGAGAAATTGTGAGTGTCATCCAGAATTACCCTGGACTCAAGATTCAACAACACAGCTGAAATTGTTGAGTTTTTTGCACGTTTCAATTCAATGTCTGTCACTGAGCACATGCAAATCACATCAAGATTCAGAGCAGGTAGCTAGCTTCAGTAGATGCTGAAACAATTTTGGCAAGAACGAGATCATTTATACCTTGTCCAGGTGTTGCAAGGGCAATCAATTCTTTTGTTGCAATATCAACAGCCTTTGCAACAAATTCTGGAGGCTGAACCAAATAAAAAACAGAAAATATTTCAAACTTCTCATCAAAACAAACTGAAGCAATGGTAATTCACAATTTTGAAATGCAGACTCTTTGCCAGCTCTAGTCCCACAGAAAGTCCTAATTGCATATATGATCAAATGGCATAGCAATAATCTCAAGTTAGAAGCCGCAACATGTTTAATGGAATCTGATATTTATTTCCAGGCAGAGTGATCTAGAAAGATGAGCTCACCGTGGTCAAGTAGATACCAAAGAGGCCACTTCTATCAAAGACATTGCTAAATGCTGAAAATGATTCGACTGTGTGGTATTTAGTTAAAACACGCAGATCTGCAAAGAAACAACAGTTCAACTTATAGCCTTTTAAAAAAGAAGATACAACCCCACTTGAAAACTGAAATAACTGGCCAAAAAGACCTAGACAACCAGCAATTAGCGCAATTTTGTAACAGCAATTAGCACAATCCAATGTCCATATTGTAGCAGTAGCACTTCGCAATCTTACTAAATTTTAATGGTTGTCGAGAGATAATTACTTACAAAGCCGTGAATGCATCCCTTTTCCAGGACCGCCAGAAGAGAATGAACCACCACCGCCCATTAAAGTCTAAAAAATATTTTTGTGCATATGCATGGATACAAGTAAGGAAGTGCAGTGGAAATGCAGATGTCAACACAGGCCAGATCATTTTTAGCAAATACCTAGTCATTAAATATACCTGTACAACGGTCATAATTGTGGCATCTCTCTCTTGAAGCCAGCCCCCTGGTACTTCAAAAGCCAAAGCAACATGTGTCATCTGCAGGAAGAGAAATGAGCAGGGTTTCAACGTAGATCAAAAGGAAACCCCACAAAAAGGGAAAATATTGTAGATGAGAGTATATACCTCTGAGTCTGCTCTGTATCTAAAATCACCACCAACATATTTAGACTCTGGCCTTTCCACAGAGGATCCCTTGTGCCAATCAGACAATAAAGGTTCTGCAACATCTAAAAGCTGTTGATGATCAACACCTGATGCTGCTACAACCAAGCGATCAGCAGTGTAGTTCTCCTGTTCAGTAGAAGATTTTTTTTAATAAAGTTGTTAACTGAGCTAGATACATAGAAATGACAGAATTGCATTTGCATTTTAGCATTAGCAAGAATAATGTCAAATGCCAATTTCAAGGACATGTGCACCAAAGTACAATTGAAAACTATGTGTGACATGCACTTGAGTTGTGTTTTATGAGGAATGCATAAATTAAATGCGATACAGAAGCAACAAGCATTACATGATAGAACTTTTGAATAATATTGCCGCTGATTCGCATGAGATTCTCCTCAGGGGCTACTAGTGGATTGGCAAGAGCGCCACTGTACCCAACTTGATTAAGTGATTCCTGAAGAAACCTATCAGGATTCCTCTGTAGCTCCTGAATCTCTTCTCTGGCAAGGGCCACCTGATAAACCAAAACAATCACAATCCGTGCACTGCAAAATAGCCAGTAATAAGCTGTATAATATGAGAGAGGTTATCCATGAATCCAGCACCTGCCGCTCGACCTCGTCCTGGAGGAACAACGGATTACGGACACAGTCGATGAGCACCTCAATGGCCTGCGGCAAGTAGGCCTTGAGAGTCTCGTAGGTGTACACCATCAGCTCCCTGGATGCAGACGCCCCAACGTTTCCTCCAGTAGCCTCGACGTCCTGCACAATCTGCAGGTGGCTGCGGTGCGCGGTGCCCTTGAAGGCCAGCTTCTCGAGCAGGTGCGACATGCCGGCCGTCTCCGCAGTCTCATACACCGAGCCGGACTCGACGAACACCCCTATGCACCCCGACGGGCCCTGCGACAGAAACCTCAAACAACGTCAGCGTCAGCGTCAGCGCCGACAAACCACCCGGCGCCACCCCAGCACGGCACAGTACAGGAGCATGTATTCACTACCGGGAGGTCCTCGGAGGCGACGCGGACGCCGTTGGGTAGCGTGGTGACTCGGGTGGGCTGGCCGACGAGCTGGTCCGGGAGGCACTGCGGGACGTCGAGCCCGGGGAGAGGGCGCAGGAGCGAGGTGGTTCGCGCGGCGGCGGCCAGGGCGCCGCCGGAGAACCATTCGCGGCGTCCGTACGACCGCGACGCCTCTCGTAGCTGCAGGGAGAACGCGAGCCAGTCAGACGAGCGATAAGCCCTACTAAGGAAGTAGCGTATGTTGGTCAGCTCACCTCTCTGACCAGGCGAGCGGAGGACCGCAGGCGAAACATGGCGACGGCGAGGTTGGGAGGAGTCGCGGTCGCCGCGAGCGCGAGCCGGCGGGGAGGAGGAAGCCGCCGCCCGCGGTGGTGGTGGGTAGTTTGTGTTAGGCCGTAGGGTTTTTGGATTTTTTTTTTCTCGCTTCGCTGCTTGTGTTGGGCCGTTATCATTAGAAGCCCAATAGAAATGGGCACTTGGAGGCGAGAAGTGAATTTTTCACATTTTAGCCTTTTTCGAAAAACAATTACAAATAGACCTATCAATAAAGACATTATTTAAAATAGACATATTTCTCATCGTCATAACATGGCGTCGAGTGGAGTTGTTTGGGATCTAATATTTGCTGAGGTGGGGTTGGTGCGTTGGCACAGTTTTAGATCAATCAACCCCACCTCGGCATCACACATCATGACACCGAGTTGTTATATCATGTGGTTGGAGAAATGAGTCTATTTTTAGATGGGTTTATTTGTAAAATTTTTTTTTGCGAAAATGCTAGATTGTGAAAAATTCAGGAAGCAAGTATCTCTTCACGAAAGAAGTCCATTTTGCATCCCTCATCTATTCATCTCCTTCTTCCAGCGACGGCAATTGGGCCTGATTGGAACTTGGAATTACTTCTCCATGGTGGGCCTGGGCCGTGGCCATTGGAGGAGTAGAAAGAGCGACTCGGCTTGGCGTGGCGGCAGTACCCTTCACCTTATCCAAAGCAACGAGGGCGAGGTGAGGTGAGGTGAGGGCGTGAAACTTGGCTGCTTCGTCTTCCTCGCTCCTGGCTATGGAAGCCTCCTTGCTCGTTACGCCCAAACCTTCCATGTCCAGGACAGCGTCCTTGCTCTTCTCCACATCCACCAGGAGGTGCATCGTCGCCAGCGCCGCCAAGGTAAGCCACCTTTTCGGCGAGCACTGTTGATTTGTTCATCGATCGACATCGATCAGCTGGGCGGTTTCTGTCGAACAGCAGGACATGGAGAGAGGCATAGGAGGAGGAGGAGGAGGAGGAGGAAGAAGGAGGAGCAACGATGCGCAGCAGCAGAGTACGTCGAGCAGCAATCCGCGAGGAGCTCGGGGCCTGCTCGCGGCGGCCATGACGAGCGGCGCCGCCGCGCTGCCGTGCCAATGCGATGCCGCTGCTGCCGCCTCGCCGGAGCAGCATCAGTGGAAGCGGGTGGCGGAGGAGGCGTGCAGGGTGGTGGCGGTGGTGGGGGAGCTGGACCCGGCGACGGCGAAGGCGGCGATCGGGGTGGCCGGGCCGGCGCTGTCGGCGTTCGGGTTCCTCTTCATCCTCCGCATCGTCATGTCGTGGTACCCGAGGCTCCCCGTGGGCGAGTTCCCCTACGTGGTGGCGTACGCGCCGACGGAGCCGTTCCTCGCCGTGACGAGGAAGGTGATCCCGCCGGTGGGCGGCGTGGACGTGACGCCGGTGGTGTGGTTCGGGCTCGTCAGCTTCCTCAGCGAGATCCTCGTCGGGCCTCAGGGATTGCTCGTGCTCCTCTCTCAACAAAAGCCTTGAGCATCCTGTCGCCGCCGTAGTTGAGTTTTTCACCACCGGTTAAACTTTCACTGGCGAATTTCAGATGATGAAGTGAACAGCTCGTATTTCCTCTCCTCGAATTGCAAGTTCGTCACGGCTGACATGGGACTCCACGTCCACAGTAGGTTTTGCGTGAGGAGAAAAAAAAAAGGACAGTATTTTTTTTTGCATGTGCTTATATTTATACGTTGAGATTTAAATTTTAAAACTAAAATTTAAAGTTAATTTTATAATTTTTAAAGTAGTTTATTTTTCGGTCTTACCTATAAACTGCTATGTATAATACATAATAATTTTAACTATAAATTATTTATTAATGGTTAATAAGTGATTTCGCTTATGATTATAAACAGCTAAAAGATGGGCTGCAGGATTCGAACTACGGCCTAATTCTCACAGGGATACGGGATACCATACAGATACTCATCCGTACAAGGTTCTGCGTGATGCAAATGACCATGCTGACAAAAATTAATTTTTAGATAATGAAAATATCCTGCATCTCCGATATCTGCCATAAGGCACAAGCATGACCAATTAGTTCTTAAATAAATTAAAGAAAACAAAGAGTGATATGATACATCCTCAACAATCCTTTAGAGCAAAAACGATTGAAAGGCTAAAAGAATCACAAATATTCTAACAAAGAATAATAGGATACATCCCAGCCATCCTTTTAATCACGCAGTGTGAGAAGAGTGCGAGACGGAGTGTGATATCGAAACGATGGCGCAAAAAGCAACAATTCTCCGTGAGATGAGCAACGAAAATGATTTTATCTCGACAAAAAAAAAACATTAATCCACAAACCGAGAACTCACTCTCTGCTTCAGTGATCTGCACCGTCACTCCAATTCACTGTCTATAAAAAGAAACATAACGCCAAGCCATAAAAAGAAAAGATAATTTTCTATAAATGAATTAACCATTTACAAGGGCACACTTCATGCCCCATGTTATAATCGTTGCAAGCCAATCAATTAGGCTGGATTAAATTATGTACTACGCTATCTATCTTCTTATGGGCTACAGGTCAATCTAATAATTTCCACTCTACAACTACTGTATATTGTTTTGCTATATCTCAAAACTCTAGCAAGGAAAAAAGAACCTTGTATAAGCGCGTATGGTGCGTGAGAGTATAGAAATCTCCTAATGTGAATTGGTATTTTCTTCATGGCTTGTAAAGGCAGCCTCTGGCAAAGCGGCACTTGATGAAACTTATCAAAAATTCAAGGTGGCCGATTATTATTGGTTGATTGTACACAGCTCCCACTTTCCTTCACCGTCGATGAGTTTCAGCTCCAACGAATGGAAGGGTATGAGAGCAGGCCTCTGTAAATGAATAAACGAGATAAGGCATCATCAACACATATTTCACATCTAAAGAAGATGAAAGCTTAAGGTGCAAAATATCATCAACTAGGAACAAAACAAAACATCGATAGAATTGGAGATCAGACTCGGCTAATTGCCAGTATTCCAGTTGAAGTTTTTTTTATTGACCTGCTGACGAGTTAGGATAACTTAAGATGATACTTACTTGCGAGGAGGTGATGACAGTTATGCCCATACTAGTTGCTATCCTGTACAAATGCTCCTCAACGTCGACACTTGTGGCACTGCAATGAGTATGCTTTATAAGAACTGTACATTGATTGGCAAAAATAGAAATAAGAATATTAAAAAATAATAATACACTACATACTTGGTGCACTCGTCGAGAATACCAAACTTTGGACAGTGAAAGAACAAACGGGCCTGGAAAAAAACATTTATTCCCACTTAATAAAGTTATAGATCCATAGAAACTAATTAGACAACAAATATAAGCTGAAGCAAAATCATTAACCATGCCAAGTCTCTGCTGTTCTCCCAAGGAGAGGATATCTTCCCAGTTAGGAGTGGCATCCCAACCTTCTCTTTCTAGAAGATAAACCAACCGAACATTCTCTAGAATTGTCTTCAGGTGATCATCCAATGACCCAGAAGCAATAGCCTTGTCCCCTACATCACCAAGGATAAGGGTGTGATTTTGCGATGTAACATTACCAATCAATATTTTGCTCATAACGGAACAAGAAATGGTCACTATAGAAGTTTGTTCAGAGCCCCCATTAATCAAAACAAAGGTGTGCTTCATGTGAATTAACAACAGCCGCATCGACGTTCTCTAATTTTTTTTCCTTTCAAAGTTAGGTAGCACTAACCTGATTTGTATGATGAAAGTATCTTCAACTCTGCCTCCTCATGTGAGAGAGGATATATGATCTGATCCCTCAAGGTTCCTAGACAAGTATATGGACGTTGAGAAACATGAAAGATCCCATCAGATGGCATGGTAAGTCTCCCTGAAGCAATGGGCCATAAACCTCGGAGCACCCTAAAAATAGAACTCTTGCCACTGCCATTTGGACCTTCATAAAACAGCATAATAGATATTAGGAACAAAATGTTAACATGACAATAAAAAAAACTAAGAGGAAAAACTGCCAGATGATGTACCAGTCACAAGAAGGCTTTTTCCTTGAGACACCTCACAAGACAATTGGGTAGCCAATAGCTTTTGAGATGGTGTTACGATATCCACATGATGGAAGGAAATAGTTTCATCGGATGCCACAGTAATATGATTGGAAGACAAGGCAGCATCTAGAAAAACAGCAACATATTTAGTGTTATGATAATGAAGGGCAAAACAATCAAGTTTGACAATTTTATCAAGAATTATGAGATCAATAAATTCAACAAACAGGTTACTAGCTTTGAATGAGGTGAGCAACAATATATGGGTCATGAATGCCAAGGTTCCTAAAAATCAGAACTGGTGTTTCATTCTTAGAAAATTAAAGATTAATAACAGTTTTATACTAGACAGGATTTTTCTTGTTCAGGGAAAATATCAGACTATTGTACCGAAGAATGTGGGCAAGCCAGTAATCCATCTAAAACATACTAGTAATAAATGCTTTTCCCATCATCCAGGGAAACAGTAGAAAGATTGTCAAGTTCGAATTTTCCTTATTTATAGATGTGCTGAATCAAAAACTACTCCTTGTAAATAGATGTGCTGCATCAAAATCTACACTTATATCGTCGCACAATTGGAGAAAGTTTAAAGATTTAAGACCATTCCTAATTTCATTGATAACAGATTGAACGTTAGAACACTGAATTCGTCTGTAACTGTTCTTCACATGCATTTCCCATTAAAAAATAGCATCAGGGTATATTTGAATGGCATAACTTTGTGACCCAAGCATATGTTGCACAGAGTGTGTAACAGACTGGTAGTAAGATTATTGAGGTGACATCTCACTGGATTGGTTGCTGAGAATAACACTTGAGGCTTTGATAGGGTGCCCCCAAACAACTTTAGATGGAGAAAGTTTCTCTTCATTGTTATAGAATTTCTGAGAGTTGGTTTCAAAATTCTTAGTTTTCACATCTCTCAGTGGCTGGAGAGTTGCTACTTTGTATATCTGTTGTATATTAATATTAAGAGTGGGTTCTTAATGATTAACAATGGAGAGAGCTTCTTCTGTACAGATTCAACCTCTTATATTAACAGCTCTCATCCCCCTAAGAAGAAGAAGAGTGTTGTCCACTGGCTCAATTTTCTAGTGAGCTGAAAACTTACTGCTTTGAGATGTCTGTAGAAGCTCTTCGAGTTCAAACACCCTATTAATACCACCAGAAAGTTCAAGGAATTTTTTGTGCAACTCGAGAATATCTCCAAAAGCTATAAAGCTTTGTGACACCACAGATGCCAAGAACCGAAGTGCATGTGCCAATTCTCCTGCAATTCGAAATTGAAAACCTGTTGGGCAATTCTATGCAATAATAATAATATCATTCATAAGTTGGATGGATTTTCAGGATTCACTAACCTTGAGTTGAAGTCAAAGCTTGGTCCCCCTTGTGTTCCAAAGCATATAACATACTAAGCCCCCATGTCACATTATGAGGTAGCTGCTTCGTCACGAAATCATCGAAAATACCATATAGCCATCTTTTTCTCAGAAGAGTCCTCGAGTGGTTAAGCATCGTTGTGAATTTAGCTTCAACCATCTGATTTATGATAAAATAATCATAAAATTAAGGCATATAAATTTACTAATAGATCATGTACCAGACGTGCAAAAGCAGCAAGAAAATTTTACTCTCTATTTTATTTTATTTATTTATAATCAGGAGGCATAGCTTCAATCAACTACAGATAAATCACATAATATTTGGCATTCTGATTGAACTTCAGAAGTGACCAAAGGATACAGCAGAAACATACTGCCCACAAGAATCACAACGTGGAAACTAGAAATTTTAAGCAGCATTATATAGACATGAAAACTCACAGCTTTTTCCCTTGATCCACCACCAAAGAAAGCTATTGACTCAGCATGTGCACGCAATCTTGAGTGCATGAACCTGTGAAATTTACAAGGTCAGCACTTGGAAGTTCCTTGGTTATTAAGAAAGTCACGTTTGCCAATGAACAGCAAAGATACATCACTAACCGGAATGTTCCTTCAAATTCTTGTTCTTGATTCGCAAGATCACCAAAGTCAGGGGAAACAGCCCTTAAAAAACCAAGACCTAGCAACATGTATGCATACAAAATAGCAACTCCTCTTCGCCCTGACAAAATCTTCATTCTCCATGTAAACCTGGAGAGTGATAGTTGCTTACTAAGAAAACCTGATTAAGCAAAAGACACCTGGGTAACATTTTAGACCATAGCAAACTCACCAAAGAATGTCAACCAGTGGTTTCACCATTCCGGTAACTAGGCCAGCAAGATCATTGGTCAACTTCTCCACATCATGTGTGATTCTTTGGTCTGCATCAATATCGATGCCTGACATGTTAAATACCTGAAAACAGAAAACTCAAACTGCTTAGCTTTCACATCAAAAAAAGTACACAAGAAAAAAGTTAGAAAGTGCAACAAAACAATGTGTACAATTAAATTCTATCAGTAGAGTTTTACCTTGTAAAAAGCATTTCGTTTCAAATAATATTGAAGTAGATGGTTGGTCATACGAATTCGCCAGCCAAGGGCAATCTTTGAAGTAAGGTTTCTGCATAGAAATGATTATCAAGTCATGAATTCGAATATGCCATACCAGTTACTAATGCACAGTAGTTAAATGTGTTGGCTAGTAAAGTAGAACACATATTCTTATGGGACAGATATCAGAGCTACAGGTAAAACTTAATTTATAGCCAACTGACAAGTATATATGTTAAAAAGGGTCAGGATCTTTACTTTAGGAAAGTGCATTATCTATTTTTCCGCACTGCCCGCAAAGCATCCTGAGTAAATATATAGGAAAAACACTTCAACTGAGGGGAACCAATATTACCTTAGTGATGGTGACACAATTGAATTTGCAGCACTTTGCAGTACACTAATCCCAATCAACCGAAGGAAGGCAGCTTTGTCCTGCTCCAGGACATACTTAACACTTGTCCCTGTCAAGGTTGTGAAACATATTAAATGAAAGGTACACCATCAGAGCTAGCTCCAGTAAGTGAAGACAAAAGCCAACCATTCAGTGAAGCTATACGATCTGAAATCCAAGTCCGAGAGAATACAAGCAATGCTACTGCAAGTAACTGCCCCCCTTGCTTGTCAAATAATTTAGGGACCTGCAAAACAAATATCTCACAAAATTATTCACTTTTCATATGTGGACAGTTAGCAAATTTGAGTGGAAGAAATCGTTGAATAGTGGATAATGATAAGCACCACTAACTGCATAAGTAGTTTGAATAAAATGAGGAATACAACATATCTCAAAACAATAAATTGGTAAGAAATTTATGTTTCACACCAGTATTTTTGACATTGCAGCAGCTCGGAGAGGCAATGGTCTTGGCGAGCACTGTAATTGTGGGACTAGATTTGACTGTTCTGTGTGTTCTATTTCCACACTAGGGGAAGTGGCTATGAGCTGTGTTGAATAAGAATGATCCTTGGGTCCCAGTAAGGCATTACCCTAGCAAATAAAATCTGTTAGAGCGGCACAAGACAAAACCAATAATAACAGAACAGACAATATGGAATAATAACTACCTTTCTGTTGGTGCTAAAAGCCCTTTGAACAGCAAGCGCGTCAGATTTACGATCAGTTTCTGATGAGTTCAATACATCAAACTCTTGTTCAGTAGAAAGAAAGGAGCCATTTCTACAAGAAAAACAATTAACTTTTTAGAGCTGTGTTTTATATACAAATAAAAAGGAAACAACAGAATCATCATGAGGATAACCTGTTATCCTGAACTGTCCACCCTCCTTCTCCATTCAAAGACAAAACAACGTCATGAAATGCAACTAATGCTGGACGGTGAGAGATTGTTATGCATGATGTGCCCATTGCTCGAACCCTTTTACAGAAGCGTTCTTCCATATCAGTTGTCACAGCACTAGTGCACTCATCCAGGATGGCAAACTTTGGCCGATGATAGAACAACCGGGCCATTCCCAGTCTTTGTTGCTCTCCAAGAGACAACTCATCGCCCCAGTTAACTTCCCTATCAAGAGGGTACCGTTCCAGCAAATATTCCAGATCCACCTGCCAAAAGAGAAAAAGGTTTTCCAGCAATGTTTTCTTGATACTTGAGACAAAATAGTCATAAACAAGTGTAATGGGGCAATATATCAAGTGGATAATTATGAGTATTACATTCTTTAGAAGATCCACCATACCACCATAGCTAAGTGGATCAGTTTCCTGGTCTGCTGTAAGTGGGTAGATTAGCTGGTCGCGAAGCGTTCCAACGGCTGTATATGGTCGCTGGGGGACATAAAAAATTTCTTTGTTAAGGTTAGATCCAACACCAGGTTTCACAATGTGGCCAGATACAAGTGGCCATAGACCCCCAAGAACCCGGAAAAGGGAGCTTTTTCCACTACCATTAGGACCTGAAAATGAGCAAAGATGCATTACAAAATTAGTTTTGTAGTTTTGACGGCTGCAATTTTCATGCAAAAGCACAAAGACATACATGCAGCGTCACACACATACAAACAAAGTGACTATGAAGAATTTATATAATTATGCATACATTTAAGGTTGATCATAGGGATCTGACGCCAACCTAATTTCTTTAGATCAGAAGTTTAGATAGTTGTTAGGTGCCATCACTATATGAAGGATAGTTATTGCCAATGAGGGGAGCAGATAGACATAAATGTCTTCATTCAGAAAGTGCATCATTCTAGTCACTTTTTAACCCTAAGCCCTCTCCTTCAGCATAATACTATTTTCCCATCTTCAGTACAGTAGTTACCCAGTTTGAACCAATGTTTCCATCAGATGGCAATCATGAAAAAAAAAACAATCAGATTGCTTGTTTCTTCTTGTATTGAAAGTTTAATAAATGATGTGCACAGATCAGGTTTTTGTTACAACAAGCATGATGAATTTGTGATAGCTCAATTGCAAAACCAAACTAACAGGGCACAAATTTTGATATAGATTATTACCAGTGATCAAAAGATTAGAACCCGACTCTACCCGAAGAGTTAAATCATCAACCAAGACGTTTCCTGAGGGTGTCACCACCTGTAACAAATTGTTTGTTAGAATTCTTCATACCAAACAGATAGAAGAATCAGTAGTCCCCATAATGATTACCTTAACACCTGAAAATTCTATATAATTTGCCTCGCTGATACAATTTTCTACAGAAGAGTTTTGGTCTGCAGATCGAGCGCAAACCCCAGATAGCTCACGTGAAACATCCAGTAACTCACGAATACGGTCTGCATAACCGCTGTTAATGAGAATAGAAAGTTAATCAGAAAAAAAAACATTTGTCAAACGAAATTATATACTTGTAGATACTAGTGATGCACAAGATAATTCTTGGAGTATGATGGACTCAAATATATCAAGAAATAATCTTAAATTGCATATTCTCAACAGTAAGGATAAACATAGTAGACGAATCACCAATATATTTCTTAGAAACTAGAAGCCAAAACTTTTGGTTTGTACTCCAGAAATATAGTTAAGAAGAATCAATAAATCATTTCTTAGTAGAAGAACAATGAAGATTATTCTTGATGAAGCATGGTAGATGAAACCTTTTAGATACTTCCACTAAATAAACAAAATATGCACTACATAAAGGTTAAACCAGGGGGGTGAGCCATATGACATCATAAGAACTATCAAGTATCATTGACTACTTTATACTGTCCATTAAAGTGTGACAATGCATCCCCACAAAAAAATATGACAGTGCAAGACAGTGCATTTACCTGAGAAGGTTCAAGCGTCTTGAACTGATAGAAAGGGTTCCAAGAGATTGAAATAAAGATATTATGACGCTAGTATGGTACCGAAGATTGCTCAACATCTCTGCCCGTCCTAAAGTGGATGATTCAGGTTTAAGGTTTCCAGCAAAGAAAGGTTCAACAATCAAGATAACTCCTACGGTGGCACCAAGATACTTCAGAAGAAAATCTTGAATCATGCCAAACCACCAGTTTTCATGAAGAACAACATTCAAGTGCCTCACAAGAGCCTTAAACCGCTGCATAATGTGTGATGCTTCTCTGTTTTCACCACCATAAAATGCTACACTCTCAGCATGGGTTCTCAAACGTGAATGGACTTGTCGATATTCCCCTTCTAGCTGTTGCTCCAAGGATTTTAATTTTCCAAAAGCAGGAGAAAATTTTCTAACCGCACCACCAGCACCAAGTACATATGCCTGAAAACAATTTCATAATTACATGTCACCAAGTACATATGCCTGAAAGCAATTTCATAATTACATGTTGACAATATATATATAATAATGAGCAATCTAGTGGTCATAATATATTACTCAAACATAAGGCAGAATAGTTTTCTCAAACTAGGGGTGGCACTGTTCAACCATTGTCATGTGAAATTTCATGAAGGGTAACAGCTCTTTACTCTGTGTATTGTAGGGCATGTTCAACTGTGCATGTGTTTATAAGAGAAGAGGGGGAGTGGGGGTGGGGTTGATTACCAGAATCCAGAGAACATATTTTGGACTTGCATAAGAGCATAGGCGCCAGATGTATATTAACCCATCTGCAACTGCAGTCAGATCATCCTGTACAAGTCCACTTAGTTCCGAGCAGAACTTAGGAATATCACTAGCAATCCTTTGTTCTGGATTTGAGATCCGGTGATCTACATGTGAGATTTTGTAGTAAACCATGTTCTGGACACAAAAAAGTGGAAAAAAATCAATGCCATATGTTAAATATGTAGCTCAAAACAGAAATCGTCAAGCAATTGACCAAACTATTGGGTGTCTTCCCAGTCTTTCCAAAGAAATAACTAAGTGGTCTACACTTCACGTGACGAACTCTACAGCATGAAGTCATGAAAAGCTATTGGGTACACAAAATCCATGTCAAATAACTAAAACCTCCCAATGTGACAATGGTAATAATTTCACTGTCTATTTGACTCTAAACAGTTCTACAGTAGCTGCAAACTCAACTAATAATATACAAGAAACTCACTGCAGAAGAAGGGAAAATCTGGTATTCGTACAGACAGAACAAAAACTCCAGCAAGATGAAATAGTAATCCGTTTTTCCTGTACATTGCAGCAACAGGGGTGACAAATCTACTAGTTTAACTGACTTAAGTAAATAGTCTCCTTTGTATTAGGCACACTATTGCTTCTTCATAATCAGGAATAATTTAATTTTTAAGCTGTCTGTTTGTAGCAAGTATTTTCTATCCCTATTTGTCAATTATGCTGTCACTAACAAAGCCTACCAAATTATATCTGTTCACTGCATAATTGGAGAACATAAAGTATTTTATATTATATACATGGAGAAAAGGTAATCATGTGAAGTTTAAGGTGCAAATATAATGAAAATTTCATCTTTATAAACCAACATACCTCAAAGTAATCAGCATGGATAAGATCTGTCAAAATCTTCCTGAAGTGCAAACCTAAGGACCCTTTCAAGTACTTGGAGGTCTGATATATTGTGGACTGGAGGAAGCATAAAAGAAGATTCTCGATAATAAGGTGTGTAAAGGTTGGGACACGCCGAAGAAATGCAGCTCTGAATAGATATCCCTGAACTTTCGCTAATCTGTGGCCAACAGCAGTTCGTAACACCTGCAGAAGCAAGAGTTTACTTTATTCAAACTCTATAGATTTTTGCAAGTAGTCAGACAAGCCTGGACTTGATACTTCTTATCATTGTATGCAATAAGCTCAATGTTAGAGAATTTAATTAACTTATGCAGCACATCATAAATAATCAGCAACCAAGTCAGAAGCACCTAATCTGCAACACGATAACATATTAACCTTCTAGCATAACATGCAGATACATACTTGCAAATGTAGATACCAAGCATAACATCATCCGTGAAGTAGCATGCATATTCAAGATGTAGAGTGTAGACTGCCATACAATTTACTTGTATTAACGTTATCAGAATGCCAAACAAAACGTGCACACTAAAGAGAACCATCGAACTTACAGCTGTTATCATCAAGCCGAGAAGATAATTTGTTCCGTTTGGGCCAATCTTTTTAAGCAAAATAGCAGCAAGAAAATGTAAGGATTTCAACCCATTTTTCTTTTTCCTTGTTTTTACCAATTTACCATCAACACCATTTTGACAAATGCTATGATTACTCTTGGTTTGTGCGTTTGCATCACTATGAGAATTTTCTTCCTGACGTTTTTGCCGTCGACTTGACTGAGCATATGCTAAAGTTCCACCAGCAAGTAATGCACCAGATACAATGGCAAGAGTTCTCCTGTTGATATTTGTAAAAAAGGACAAGAAACATGAGATAAGAACTAAATGGTTGACTCACTAAAATTTAGAAAGACATGTTAAAACAGCACACCTTTTCGAAGACAAAAGGCTCCGCCCATGCTCTGTTAATTGCAATAACTGAAGAGATGGCATTGTTGCTAAGCACAGAGCAAATACAACTGTTTAGCTCTAAGAAAATATCAGAGTAAGAAACAGTGCCTCTGTAACGATACAGATTCAACCTGTTACGAATCAGCAGATAAATATATATAATGTCATAAAATTCCCCACAACAGAATTCACTGCGAAGTGTTTTTAAAAAAAGACGTAGAGAAAAGTTGACAAGCAAGATGAATCTCAAAATAACCAGCAAAGCTACCAGACAAACACAGAGGAGGTGATTAGCAATTTGTTATGCAGATGCCACGGATTGAAATGAGACTGTTCCTATCTGCCTGTGATCAGCAGTTGCCTGCGATCAGCAGTTGGTTGAGATTTATGACTGTGTGCTCTCAACCATGAACAAATTTACTGCAGACCTGAATTCCCCTGAGGCCCTGACTGACTGACGGATGATAAATACTCCCTAACACTAGTAACCAATTCAATGTGGCAGTTAATATCATCTAGGTAAAAATCTCATACATATAGAAGTTTAGATAAACAGTGACAGAGATTTTGGGCATTCTGAAAAAAGAAATAAATAAATTTTGGACATTCACATTACCATCTGTACAACTGCCTATTAACAAATCACACACGTAGCAAAAACATAGCTGTTTGCAATTGCAGTAGGATATGCAACAGCAGCAGCAATAACGAGAGGTGTTTTGTGGACCTTCACATCCCCACCTACTGTGCACAAGAGCAGCAATCATCCTACAGTACAAGCCATTGGACCACCTGGGAACTGCGGGATCCACCTAGGGTTGCAGCACTTGGGAATCACAATCCCCTTGTCAGATTACGGCAGTAAATTCCAAGCACCAGAGTTCATCGCCCCACCCAACTATAAAAAGCAAGTGTGACGCACCCTGCCCCCACATCCCCCTGGTTGAACCAAACACACTGACGCCACGCCACATAGCAGCAAACTGCAAACGGATTCGGTTGGAGCACAGCAATGGCGGCAGCGGCGGCGCGACAAGCTCGGTCGATGCCAACTAAAATTTCCCAAGCCACCGTTTTAGCATAAGCAAAGTGCGCGCGCAACGCAGGTAAGCAATCTATGCGCGCGAACCCAATCAGAGCAATAGCGCCCCCCACGAGCAGACCAGCTTCCCGAATTCGAGACGCGCCCAAATCGACCGAGCCTCCCCAAGAGGAGGAGGAGAGCGGCAGTTACCTCGGTATCGCCGGAGCCGCCCGATCGTGGATCGCAGCCGCCCGGAGAGCGAGTTTGAGATGAACAGCAGGGGGGCGCGAGCGCGAGGCCCCCGGCGGCGAGACGAGACGAGACGGGACGCGAGAGGTAACAAGAAGGGAAGAAAAAAATTCTAGATAGATAAATAATTAGAAGACGAGACGGCGACGAGGACGACGACGACGAGAGGAGGAGAAGACGAGCGGTGGCGCCGGGGGAAGGAGGCGGTGTGAACGATTCGGGTCTCCGTCTCGTCTTCCTTTTTCTTACCTATTTACGAGTACGCCACCGTAGGAGTACTCCCTCTATTTAAAAAAATCAATTCCTGTGTCCAATCTTATTTAAAAATTTTTTAGAAAATTAAAAAAATTAGTCACAAGTAAAATATTATTCATAATTTATCATCACATAAAAAAAATATCAATCGCAAAAAAAATTAAATAAGACAAAAAGTCAAATTATAAGTAAAATGTTGGGGTGGAGCGAGTAGTAGTCTAGTGTGGTTTTTTTTTTCTTTTTTGGGCGTCTCGTCGTGTGCATCTTGTTGTGTGATTCTTGTGGCACGTGGTCTCTAGGACGGATCAGAGAGTTGCGTGTGTTCTTTTCCTCCCGGCGCGTGAACCACATAATCAACGGCGTGGGCCGCACGGGGTTTCCACGATCCGACGGCCCATATAAACCCCCCACACAGATTTTGGATTTGGATTTGGATTATTCTTTTCTTTCTTGATAGGATTACAAATGTTAAGTAGCTTTGCACAAGCCGACGACAGACATATTTGGTACGGATAATTCTGAACATGATATTCTTTTTTAAAATAAATATATTTGATATTATCTTTTTTACTTGTTTATTATCAATCATTTTACATAATTACATTTTTGTATATTTATAAAAAAAATAAATAAAATACACAGTCAAATATCATGTCCAAGGTTACACGTTGAAAGACAATCTAACTTACTTATTTGTTTATAATGTTGAGCAAAATTTAATATTCTCAATTACAAATTTTTCGATGCAACATACGCTTCCCAAATAATACACACAATTTACTATTCTTGACTAGAAAAAATGTCCATGTGTTGCACAGAGTCAAGTTATTTGATCGTTCAAACTAAATAGGTTTTAAAAATAAATTACGCGTCAACTCGGTAATAGTAAATATAATCAATGTGTAATTGATTTGACAAACAAACACTGAACCCTGTGACATTTTCAATCAAGTTATCGAAGTCCAACTCCCTTTTATTTTCTTTATTTGATGCAACCAAATTAAAATATCGTGGGAAGAGAAAACATAACGATTGAGATTGTGTAAAAACATAAAAAAAAACTAAAATTTAGATTGTGTATAAAAATAAAAAAATAATTTTAGATACTACTGAAAAATAAACCTTAAATTCAAACGATTTATTCCATCAGAAGCTTCCGCACAGCTGAACAATCATCGATGATAGGTTAAATGCAATTGACTTGTTGTACTTAAAGTCTCATCCAGATAATTTTTATAGTTGTGTGTATATACACACACCCTCTGTATAAACTGAACCAGTTCTACACGACATTTCTTTTTTTATTCATGTGATCTTCTATTCAATTGTTACCATGCCCCACTAAACAAAAAAAAAACATTTCCCCTTATTATAAAAAAAGTATGGAAAGAAAAATATAATATTCAGTATTTGATATCAAAACCATCTCAATAGGAAATTAGCTATACACACAGATGTTTCTATGTTGGCTACTTGTTGTGCACGAGGAAAATGTTTTAAAAATTGTGTTGCAAATATTAATGGCTACACATCTTGTACAGTAATGTTGGCATTCGTTGGGCGCTCAGTCGCTGACAGAGGAATTTATTAAGAAGCCTTATTTGGCAGGCCGAAATTCCGGCCCATCTCCGTGTGGATGAATGGGCCAAAAAAAAGAAGAATAAGCTAGCTATTGGGCCTTATGTGAAGCCTGGTTGCTCGTTGAATTTTTGGAATTTTTAATTTTATTTATTAAATAATTTACCAATTTAATTTTGCATTTCAAAAAATCACAAGACGTGGCAAACGGTCATTCGGTCGCAACGAACGGTCCGAAACGATGGCAAATGCAAAATTTCTCGTGCCGCCTGGGAATTTGAACCACGGTTAGATACGTATATGTATTATAACATATGTAATTGTGTAATCACAATTATTATCATAGCTCAGTGGTCATTATAGAAAGAAAATGTATTATAACATATGTAATTGTTTAATCATAATTATTATCATAGCTCAGTGGTCATTATAGAAAGAAAATATGCTCTTGTGAGGATTCGACCTTGGGTCTCATAAATAAAAGAGAGAGGTAGTAACCATTGAGCCAAGGAACTATTTGTAATTTAATAATTACATATGTTATATATATACGTATCTAACAAAAAAAATTACTCTTTTTGCATTTAGGTCCTTGTCGTCCTTACAGAGAGCGGAAAGGGTCTAAATGAAAAATTTACCGTGCCGCCGTTTCTAGCCGTTTGTCATGACCGAGTGGGCCGTTTGTCACGTCAATTTTCCGCCCTCTCATAGGGCGGCAGGAGGTTGGTTTTGTAATTTTTTTAAAATACAAAATTAAATTTATAAATTATTTAATAAATAAAATTCAAAATTCAAAAAATTCGTTGCTCGTTCCGTCGACAAAAAAGAAAAAGAAAAAAAAAGAAAGAAAAAGGAATGGAGGCGTCGTGCCCTCCTCCTCGCCACCGGATTGTCCGGCCGACGTAGCGCCCTCCGCCGCCGCGCATGGAACAGCCGGCCGGTCAACCACGGCAGCAGCGTAGTAGTACTACAAGTGCTGCTACCCTGCGCCGTACGATTCGGTTCAACGCGTTGAATGCCGCCGCCGCTGCCAGCCTGCTGCTCCATCTCCGCCGCCGCGGCGCGAGCGCGACTGCCGCTGCCGACGACCGCGCGATTCGCCGTCCTCTCGCCGGACGCGTGCTCCTCGCCGAAGAATAGTCATCAGGAAGGGTTCTCGTCCACCACGACGGCTAGCGGCGGGGCAGGAGGAGGCATGGAGGGCTCGGAGAAGAAGGCTACTTCGCCGGCGGCAGCCGTCTCCCAGCGCATCATGCCGCATCTCCTCAACATGTATGCCGCCTCTGCTTTGATCTGCTCTATGCTCTTCTCTACCCTGTTTGATCCAGCGACAACCCTTTGCAGATACGGATCGTGCGCGACGGCTCGGGATTTCGAGATTTACGCGCCGCACGCCACCTTCGAGGACCCGCTCATGAGAGCTCATGGGTACGTATAACCTGTTTCTTTTAATTGATTAAGGCGATGATTGTTTGGCGACGTATTTGGAAAAAAATTACTTATAACATTTCTTTTACTTATAAGTGTATTCTTAGCGATCTAAAAACAAGGCTAGAAAATAAATTAGGATGATAATACTCTAAAATCTATCTCAGATTTAAGGTTGAAAATTTAAATTTTGGTCTATAAACATAAATAAAAGTGAAAATTAGACTCTGTATTTGTTATTCAGTTTGATTAGTTGGTTTGATTTTAATTTCAGGGTGAAGCAGATCAAATCGGCCTTCTACACACTCCCCAAGGTACATGGATCATATATGTACTATATGTACTATGTACTTGTTCCATCCTCTACACAACCAAATCTTTCTTTTTTTTTGAATCATCATCGTCAGCCAAATCTTGTTTAGAAAATTTCAAACTGAATTCTCTGTAATCTATGCGTGTGTAAATCATCAGGTTTTCGGCGAATCCAAAATCGTGGAGTACACAGTTACAGAAACCGAAACTGCGCCTGGAAAAACCGAGGTAAACGAACAAAGCAGAGTTCATCAACTGCGTTTCATCCACATGTTCACTAACAGAGGAATTGTTATGCAACCAACAATCGATGTGTTTTCAGATATTGATCGACAACAAGCAGCACTACAAGATTCTTGGGAGGGCCATCGACCTGACGTCGCTCATCACGCTCAACGTCGAGGACGGCAGGGTTGTGAAGCACCAGGACTGGTGGGACAAGAAGCCTCCGAGGAGCAGGGAGACGGTGAGCTTCCCGGTGGTCGGCCGGCTGGCGGAGGTGAGCCGCCGCGGCACCATGCTGCTCACCCACACCCTCATGGGCTGCGGCAAGGACCCATAGGCATGTTCAGGCCCGTAGTTTCTTTCAAAATCTTCAGTTTTGCCCTAAGAAGTTCAGATTGTTACTCATATTGTCATGATCTTCAGTTATAGAATCCAAAAAATGAAACATCAGAGAGAAGCGGGGAGAATGTTCATGTAGTTTGTTAATGGGCTGTAAAGACTGAAGACTGAAGCTGGGAGAATGTTCATGTAGTGTGTCACATCTTTGTCTCGTGTCACTATCAATGTATCATTTTATCAGCACTGTTTGCATTCTTTTTACGAGTGCAGTACTACGTTGTACGTACAAAATAGTGGGGAGAATACTGTCAGAAGTGTATTTCTTTGCACAATATTATCTTTCCCCGGTTTATATCCTAATTTTCTCTCAATTCTGTTTCTATAAATCGGTTGTAAGGATGAGGAAGACGACCATGTCTATATTACTCCGCTTTGGGTGTCAATCCATTATACATTGGAGTCTGTATCTCTCTATCAAAATGTGCCAGGGATACTGTCTGCATTGCCGCCGTGTGCCTGCATTCGTCGGCACCGACGACGTCAACGAGATCCGAGTTAAAGGCAGCCTCTCTCGCTTTTACTTTGCTTCAATTCCGCTGTAACTTGATTTCACTAAAGCCTAAAGAGGTCGCAGTCGTAGTAGTAAAAGAGCCAAACTAAAGAGTTACTAGTAAAGCGATGATGTGCAGTGCAATGTGCTATTGTTCCTTCTGCAAACGACTCTATATATATATATATATGTGTGTGCGCGCGCGCGCGCGCGCGCGCAGCATAATCACTCGCTGCCAGTAGCTTTATTCAGTTCCCTGACCTCCTGGCTATTGCATACTGACTCAGTATGCATGATCCAGCAGCAGTAATCAAGATCAGGATGTTTCATTTATAGATAACTTTTTTAGACGCGTTATTAGCACCAACATCTGCATCAAGCAAAAGAGAGACAACATCAACATCCTCTGATCTTTTCAGCTGGAAAAGAATTGAACTGGATGCTAGCTAAGCTACGAGTCCCTGACAAGTGGGCCACACTGTGATTGGTGCAGGTCGAAATACCTAAAGTGCCCCTCTGTCACTCTCTTTTCCGACCACCATCGCCGGGAAATATTCGACTTAAAGCTAAAGAAGCCAACGTTAATAAAGCTTCAGGCTCCAGCCTCCAAAGATCATCAAATCCAGTTGAGAGAGAGAGAGAAAACAATGATTTAAAAAGGAGACAAAAATTCTGGTTGCCCAGCGTCATTTCGTTCTCTTTGTCCAAGACACGATCCATTTCATCGTCGCTGCTGCTGGCATGAGACGGCTAGGTGTCGCCGAGCTCGTCGTGCTCGCGGCGGCGCTGTCCGCCGCGCTCGCCGGCGGGCTCCTCGCGGCAGCGGTCCTCCTGCTGTGGCGCTGCCGCCGAGCAGGAGCAGCGAACAAGCAGCGGCCGACGTCGGTCGTCGTGGCGCCGCAGGAGCTGCCAGACGTCGTCGGCGTCGGCGGCGGCGTCGCCGAGCCCCCGGACGGTTGTTCGAAGAAGCCGCCCCGGCGCCGCCGCAGCGCGCTCTGGGAAGCGCTGCTCCGCCTCCTGCTCTGCTCTCACCGCCGCACCCGCGTGGAGCCGGCGGCCGACTCCGCTGCCGCTGAGCAAGAGGAGGAGGAAGTGGACACGTGGAGGGAGCGGTGGCTCGGGGCCACGGCCACCGCCGCCACCTCGCGCGCGCTCTACACCATCGACGAGGAGTCCGGCTGTGGCAGCGAGAGCGAGCTAGAGGCCGAGCCTGAGACGCCGTTCTACACGCCGCCGGCCTCCCCGCCCCGGCCCGGCGGCGGCGGCGGCCACTCGCCACCGGAGCCGGAGGCCACCGTGTGAAGCTAGCTAGCAATTCGCCGACCGCGACATGATTACCCGACCCTTTTGTCGTTGCCTAGCAAGCTTAGATTTTTCTCGTCTAGGTAACTAGGTTAATTAGTTTTGCTCATTAAAAGAGAGTTTAATTTTATCATGTCAAAAAGACTTTTTTTTTTGCCAGGTTACATGTACTCTATTCAGGAACGAATCCTATGTGACGAAATGTGTACTGCTACTTTCTTTTCTTTTATGAACAATTTTATAGTTCTTATCTAGTTATCCAGAAGGTACTAAATTTTACACTAAAATGATACATCACGGTATCTACTTAATTACTATAAAATTGCTTTTCCTTTTTACGGAAACTGTTTTAAACTCCCGATGTCTTCTCGTCTATTGCATGCTATGTAAATAGTTATAAAAAATATGAAAATTTTTTGTGAAGATAGATTAATATGTGATATATCAGTACACAAATATGCAAGTTAAAATATGACTTCTATAATCTATAGCAAAAATAACAAATATATAATTGTGAGTATGTATATACTATTCACAATTTAATTTGTTATTTTTGTTATGGATGGTAGAAGTCATATTTTAATTTGCATGTTTGTATAGTGATATTCACATATTGATTTATCTTTACATTTTTAATATTTTTATAACTATTTAGATAGAATGCAATAGACGAGAAACCGACGAGGGGATGTTCTCTCGAGAGTTTAGAATCCATGGCCTTTTTTTCGTCCTTATTATATGCCATATTTGTTTTTTAGTCAACAAGCTATTCCTTTTTTTTTAGAAAAGAGAGAGGTAGCGGATGATGACAAATGCAATGAGTACACATGATATCTTAGGGATAAAAATTTCGTCTAAAAAATATCTTAGGGATAAAATAGATATTTTCTTATCCTCGAACCAATTGGGTTAACGGTTGACTAATGACGATGACATATAGGGAAAAAAGTGTGGTTTCAAGGTGTATTATAGAACCGAGCTTTGTCAGTAGCATAATTGTAGAATTCATGCTTTATCATGGCACACAATAGAGTAACTCTAAACACTCACACAAAAAGTTTTTTTTCTTCTTCGGAATCGAATCAGCTGCAGGCAAAGCAGCCAGCTAGCTCGCCCCGGTCATGCATGGATCTTAATCTCATCGATGGATCACAATCACTTCATGCTGTGGATCAGCCGGAGCCCGCTCGCCTCGCCAGCAGATAAGCCGCATCCCGGAGCAGTGACCACGCCGCCGTTGCCGCAGAAACGCGGCGGGTACACGCCTCCGGCCAGCAGGTCGGTGAAGCTGCAGAGCGGCGTCATCTCCAGGAACGCCATCTCGTCGTCGGTCAGGCGATCCATCGTCGTCATCTCCTTGCTGCCGCTGCCGGTGCCGGTGACGGTGACGGTGACCGTCGCCGGAGCAGAGGCGTGCTTCTTGCTGCTGCTGCCTTTCCCGGACGCAGCTGGCTGCTGCAAAGCGATTGGTTTCTGCAGCAGTGTCGTCCCGGTGACGACGACCAGGCTCAGCTTCTTGGCTTCCTCTCTGACCTCTGCCTGCACAGGCCTGAAGGAGAATGATCTCTTCCATGTTTCCACTAGATCAGCCACGGCTGGGATCACTAGATTTTCCACTTTCAACGACGCCAACACCTATCAATGCATACAATGTTAATGCATGTACAGTATGAGTTTGACAAGTGACAGCAACAATTGCTGAATCTCTGAATAACTTTCTATTCAAAAAAAAAAGAAATGAACTGAAAATAAATAAATACAAGAATGAATGATAAATTGATGGAGGAATGGTTGGTTATGCACCTGCTCAACAACCTTGACAAGGCGACGCATCATTCCCTGTTTCTGGTAAGCTGGCAACGTGCCTGCAAAAGGCATCTCAGCCAGTTTCCTGCCATGGAACCTGTTACAGAGAAACAGGGCAGCACATATATGTATCTTTGCTTTCCAGCTGAAAAGTGTGCAGAAAAACTAGCTGGGTGGCACCAGGATTTTGCCAGCTAGATTAATTACATCAATGCATTTTATCAAGTCACTCAGGTATCTGAAATTCTGAACAAATTGTCTAATGGTGCAATAAAATGAAGCCAGATAGCCTAATATGTTCGCTTGTTGAAGAAAAAGTCAAATGGTATATTTGCAAAAAAAAATGAATAAAACTTTTATATACGTGTTTTAAGCGATTTAAAGCTAAGGCTGAAAGTTAAACTCCAAAAAAGAATTCTCAAAATCAACTCAAAATCTAAGGTTTAAAATTAAAATATTGGTTTATAAGCAAAACCTAAAGCGAAAAGGTGGGGTGAAGTCTACTCCTTGGGCCAACCCGGCTAAAAAACAAACATGTAGTCTACTGACATTAGCTGAAGTAAAGCTAGTACGAGTAATCAGAGAGTAAAAGACATGACCTATGAAGGAGGATGAAAGATACAAGAGAAAATTTGAACCCAAACCTCAGCAAGGCTACCGAAATGATTTCTCCATCTTTCTCAAGAACCATGGTGTAGAATCCCTCGTAGCTTACACGTTTGAACTCCGATCTGTTCAAGCAAAAAATTGCACAATGATATAGCATATGAAAGCTGTGTAACAATGTGCATTCATAGCCCACATTTTTCTGAAGTTTTGTTCTTTCTCTTCCATATATTTTGTCAGACAACTTATAACTGATGTTTAGTGCTAAATCATACTATGAAATTACTAAAAGTATCCCGCTGACATATCAGAGTTTGCATATTTTAGGACGATGAGGCGACTGTTCAAATGAAACACTGAAGCAATTGATTCCTAAGATAGCATTAGTACTCTTGATTGATGCCTGACAGGACTTACCCTAGACTGTAGACTGCTTGGTGGAGCATATCAATCTTAGTCCTTCGATCTTGGACAGGATTAAAGCACTCATTGAGCACACCAAGAGCCACTGCAAGCTTCACATTGCACTCAAGAACTACAGGCATGTCATCGCAAGTGACTAGCTCATCCTTCTGAATCTTCAGGAGGGCCCAAGAAAAACCATCTTCAGTATGGTTCATGACTCCGATCATATCTGCTAGCTGAGAGGACATCTGAAGAAAGGTTCAGAATAAGGAAAGGTTGCATGTTAACAAGAATTCTGAGGTTTGGCTGCAGTACGGACCAAACCTTAGTATACATTTCAACAGTTAACGTTCACCTTCTTGCAGGTTTGGCTGCAGTACGGGCCGATCTCATACCCAGGGCTCTGCAGTGGACGGCAGCACTGATGATCTGCACATTAATTAAGGTGTTGTCAGTGCAGCATATCAGTTTGCCCTAACAAACAGAAAGTCGATCAGATGCTGAAGAGAAGGGACATGTATGGCGAGATTAAATACATCTGCGTGTACACTGTTGGCATGCTGATAAACCCTGAACATCGTTTGCCATGCAGAGCATGCACCGGCAGAAAGGGCAGTTCCATGAGCCCTCTGGAACCTGAAACCAAGCAAACAAACCAGCAAGCAGGATCTGATCATGAACTGAAAATGCTGCAAAAATCACTGTTTGTCAGTTGTTCGGAGTATTTCGATGTCAGTTTGTCAGTTGCTGTCACTTTCAGTAAAACAGTAGCCAAGATTTGATCATGGACTGAACATGCTGCAAATCAATTGTAGTTTTTGTCTGAAATTTGTCAGAGTGTGTTTTGTTGTTGTCAGATAGTGACCTGAATGGCGAGGCAATCCGGATGGAAGGTGGAGGGGCAGGTGTCGCAGCACAGAAGCTGGCCGCCGTCGGCGCAGACGCCACAGGCGTCGTCGCTGCAATCCTTGCCGCCGCCTCTCTTCTTCGCCGGAGGAGAGGTGCAGACGACGACCCTGTCGAGGAGAGGCAGCTTCCTCTGCTTCGCGAGCTTCCTCCTGCCCTGCGAGCTCTTCTTCTCCTGCTCCAGAGACGCCCTGGCCTTCTCCTGGGCGCGCATGGCGCTCACCCTCTCCTTCGCCCACGCCTCCTGCATGCACTGCACCAGCGGCTTCCCGGACATGAGCAGGAGCTTCTCCCATGGCCGCCCCGGCTGCTCGCACCCGGCGTGGGCTTCCAGCACCGCCACTGGGACGATGGTGCTGCAGCAGCGGCACCGGACTCCCGTCTTGGTGACCGTGCCGGAGATCACCTTCTCGCCGGCGCCGCCGCCTTCCGGCACGTAGAACACCTTGGCTTTCTCCTTGAGGAAGCCCGTGTCTATCAGCCAGGTCAGTACGGTGTGCTTCTTCGCCGCCGGTGGTGTCGCTGTCGATGTCGCCGTGCCGGCCGCGGCGACGTTGTTCTTCCTTGCGGCGACGCTGGGCCTGGCGCTCGGAGCGGCGGCAGCGTTGGTGCTCTTCCGCCTTGTTCTGCTCTTGCTCGGCCTCGGCGCCGCCGCAGGGGAGGCGGCAGCCGCTTTCTTCAGATCGTCGGCGTTGCTTCGCGCGTCGGGGTTCGCGCCCGGCAGGTTGACGTCGTCGTCAAGGATGATCACGTCAGCTACGACGGCGACCTTGCCGCCGGCGGGAGGCTCCTTCTTGATCCTCTTCCTCGGCTTCTTGTCGGAGGCCGCCGCGTCATTGCTCGCCTTGGGCGGCGCGCGCTTACGGCCGCGGCCTTTTGTCGAGGGAGCTGCCGCCTCCTTCCCTTTGCCGGCGGCTGCGGCACTTGGCATCGCGAGCACAGGGGCCAGACGTTGCACCACGACGCCAGCATTGGCATGGCCGCCGCCCGGCAACGCGTTCTTGCAGCTTCCTCCGCCGGCGCCGACTCCGGTATCAACGGCGACAATCTCAAGTGAGCGGCTAGTTCCGGCCAGCTGCTTGCCCCGGCCCGCGCTGCTGCTACCTGCGGCGGGGCGGTGGTTGCTGCCGGCGGCACTGCTTTGGATGGTGACGGCGCCGTTGCCCCCAACGCGGCCGCCACTAGCTCTGGGTGTCCGGTAAGCGAACGTCGACGGCATCACACGGGGATCTGAGAATCTCCCGGAGGAGAACGACGGCGAGCCGAGCGGCGACATGGACGCGTAGTTGTTCTGGAGCCATGGACTCCGGGTAGTCCAGCCAGCCAATACCATAAGCTGCTGGATCAGGTGCGGCGGCGTCGGCGTCGGCGTCGCGATCGTCGTCGACGTGCGACCCGCCATGGCTGGCCTCGCCGCCGATGAAGCGCCGGTGGTCGGAAAGGCGCCGTAGTTGGTCATGGCTCGCACCTGCGGTGAACGCAACGCGAGCGCTCGTGGAGACTGAACATACGGCACCACGGCGTTGGCACGTCCGGCGGTGCCGCTGCCGGAGTTGAGCACGTGAAATGTGTTGCTGGCGGCGGCGGAGACGGGCGCGGCGCCATTCTCCTTCCTCGCCGGCGCCGCAGCCGACGACATAGCTTCCAACTCTTGGTACGAATTTTCTTTTTTTCACTATGGAAACGAGATGAGTGTTTGCTTCCTGAAATGATCAGAAACTAAACTGGAAACGAGTAAAAACGTAAATCAAAACTTGTATCCAGGGTTGCAATTAATCCATAATGCACAAATTGTTTCTTGATTTGCCCTGTTCAGCCTCTGGATCTTAATTAATTAATGCTTTATGAATTCGTTTGGAGCTGTCCAACGAGGTGAAGAAATGAAAACACACAATCAGCTAAGGAAGTTCATAAAACTACAGCAAAGCAAAAATAATTACTGTCAAATGTGATATATAGGTCCTTAATTTGTCCCATATACTCTTGCGACGAGCAATCTGTGCACATGCATTTTCTGAATGAGTGAAATTTTGTGATGAGACACTGAGAATTAACATGCATTATGATTCATGAACAAATTAACAACCAATTACGCGTTATTTGGCACGTTATTTGCCACCCGTATACACTATAAACTTCATGCTGTCATTTGCAGCTGTAAAAGCTAGAAAGGTGATTAATAATTGTGAAACGTACTCCAATATTCAAATAGGTTATCATGATGTACTGATCTGATTTTTTGGCCCATGTAGTTCTGGTCTGTTTGTTTGGATTCAGCTCTATAGAAGTTGGGCTGAAAGGGGGTCGCTTTTTTTTCGAAAAAGAACACAGTACAACGCACACCAGGCGTCCGTACGTCGTTTCTCACTGAAAGCACAAAGCCGTTAGAGTCTTGAAAAAATTCCCAGTACGTCGTCTCTCACTGAAAGCACAAAGCCGTTAGAGTCTTGAAAAAATTCGCTAGGAGTCAAACCCAGGACCTGTAACCACTAGGCTATATGTCCTTTCGTGTCTTGGGGGTCGTTTTGTTGGCTTGATAAAAAAGAACAGTGTTTTATCCAAATATGCAAAAATATAAGTTATATTTAAAGTTTCTATGATAATAAATTATTAATTTTTTAATAAGAACATAAACATAAAAGTCAACCGTGTCGTATAAAAACACATAGAGAGTAATTTTTAGTGTAGAGGTATGTAACTTATTGCAAGAACTATTTTTTGTTAAAAAATATTTCATCATAAATTCTACAGGGCCCAAATTCTTTTTCTTTATAAGGTAAACGATGCTATATGATGTAACACTGAAATAATAAACTTATTCATTAACATTAGGTTGAAAATTTACTAAACACCAGGGTGTTTGCTTTCGTTGGGATTGACGACTAAACTCTACCATAACATTTAATAGTTTTGAAACACCTCATATCTTTACCAGTTAAATTTCACATTATCCTCGCTGTACCGACTATTATTCCTACTCTTTTTGTCATTCCTT